>NC_056743.1:1224131778-1224401778 GCF_019279795.1 Protopterus annectens
AACCAAAAAGGCAAATATGAATAGGGCACGGTGGTTGCCCATTTTGGGGTAAACAACTGGTCTCTCAAAACCCCGAAGTATATGGAGAGAGACATGACAAAACTGTCTGTGCATGTCACAAATGCAAGAAAGATCGTAGTATTAAGTGGAATCTTTCCATAGCTAAAAATGATGCTGAGGTATAAAGAAAAGATGATTAGCTTTAACAATTGGCTAAACACTTAGTATTATTACAAAGAGACCTAGTATTTGTCAGCATGGTGTAACCTGCTTTATATCCATTCCTGCTTCACCAAGGGGATTTTGCATCTTTCGTTCCAAAGTTTCTGCATACTGGCGAAAGCTTTTGCTAGTCCCATTATTCCTTTTTAGATAAGGTCTTGTTGAACCTCCTAACCTAGCTTATGTATAAAACATATGAAACATTGAATCATATCAATATGGTTCCACTTCATGGTAGAAGTTAAACAATAAACTGATGGACCTTGAGGCTCTGTTGCATTTGGTGCACATCTATGTATGTGTTACAGAAACTGGTTTAAGTGCCAGAGAGTATTCCCTCAATACCTGATGTGACATCCCTCCTGTGGGCCAGTGATCAAGGCACATCAATCTTCAGCACAGACACCAGTGAGGGATGTTCACTTGGAACAGAAATAGATTGACACATTATTTCCTGATTCAGTTCTCTGCACTAAGCACAGTTTCCTTAAACATACAGGTAACACACTCTGTCCGGGTTTCCCTCTGTCTTTCCAGGCCCCCCCAGTAAGACTCTCCACTGGCACAGCTGTAGAGTTAAATCCTCATCTGAGTGTGCCACATCAGGTCCTCTGCCACCCTGTCTGTGGAAACCAGTGCTATGAGTCCCTGCCCCAAGTGGCTGACACACACACACACACACACACACACACACACACACACACACACACACACACACACACTTTTTGAAATTTGATTTTCACATATGTACACAAAGACTAACCCAGATTTACCAGTTCTGCCCCTCTGCCCAAATTGTAAGGTAGGCACTGCCACCAGAACACTCAAAAGCCAACTACTCTTAGGTTCTTACAAGGGTACCTAATTATACTGATTACATTTAATACTAATACAAATGGTAGTGTTTGACCAATACAGCAAGACTTTAAGGAGCATCCATAGTGTCACCAAATAAATAGAAGTACTCTCAATGGTTAAAATAGTTTCTAAAAGTCCAGCCACAATGAAAAGTTTAAATATATTTAATAAATAAAATAACATGAAAATACGAAATGTCTATTTACAGTAAACACCAGAGTTTCAGTCACAGGAAATATTGAAAACAACACAGATGGATAGATTCACACAGCTACAGAAAAACAGTACTTAATTAATCTCACTATATTTTCCTGACTGATCTAAAGAATTACTGTTCCTTGGTTACTTACTAAAGTAAGGTAAGTGAAGTGGGTGAGTGGACTTCCTTCTTGGTCAGGTTTCAGAAACAGACAGCCCTCAGACTTCTGTCTCATCTAGTATTAAAACATAATTTCACTGCTGGATTACAGAATGACATCATATACATCTGGTTGTCTGACTTCTGGTTCCCATACTACCCTCTTTACTAGAAGCTGAACCAGAATCTAGCACCTAGGTGTCATAATACACATACCTAGAGCTTTGCTAATATGTGTTACAGCATCTGGAAGATATAAAACCATTTCAAAATTTCAGTCCTTCCAGGATTGTAATTGGTTCCCGCCTAAGGATACTACAGTAGGATTCCTAGTCCTGGTTTTCAGACAATTTGTCTCTGACTGCAATCAGAACTGTCAGATGCTTACTTTATAGCTTAAACCAGGTAATTTAATTTCAGACTCTTTTTCATAGTTAGCTGGACTGAGATTAACCTCTTCTTTTCCAGTATCCATCTGTTACAATATATTCATTTCAACAGTTACAGTACAGTCTGACATATAGGTGTATTTCTTTTCTGTCCAGCAGGACCCACTGTTGGTACATTTTTAACACTACTATCTGGACAAATCAGTTTGATAAACAAATGACATTCTTTACAAAACTCCAGCTTGCCTTGCTGGTATATGTTACATATCTACTGCCCTACTTTTCCTGGCATAGCTGGCAGTACCTCACATCACCACATCAGAGTTTTATTTTTACCACTCATTTAGACCTGAGGAAATGCTGTGGTGGCATGTCCATATTATTAAAGATCAGATTACCTTGAGACAGACACCTAGAGACCCACAAATGAAGATTATAGAGATTCAAATCACACTAAATAAAATCAGCTATGTGTTCATAACATGCTACAGAACGTCTTTCATGTCTCCGGACAATTGCACAACATTCCTGAATATTGTGGATGAAGTTCCCTTAAGTAGGAATGTTGTCCTAGGTTATTTTAATTACCCAGTGTTTAACAGATGACCTATACCACCAAGGAAGGAAATGCACAAAAATGTTTAGATTTTATGAACCAAAATATGTCTGGACCAGACAGTTAAAGAACCTGCTAGAGAAAAGATTATACTTGAACCTGGTGTTAGTAAACTTAGCATCTGTATGTACCACCTCCAGGGGATCCCTGTCACTTGTCATATCAGATCACAAACTCGTAAACTTCTCCACCAGACTTTCCAAGAATGTCAGAAACATGTCACAGAAGTCAAGCATTCAAATATACAAATCTCCTGCAGTTCTATGATAAAGCCTCTAAGTCTAACTGCATTACATATGTTAAAACTGCAAAGAATTGTATAGAAAAGTTTTACTTGCATTTGAACAGATGTTTTAAACAAAGTCCCAACTACATCTAAGCAAATGGGGGTATCTAAAAAGAAACCTGTGTAGTGGTAATCAGTCATTAATAAACTATGTAATAGAAGGAAGAAACTTCTAAACCTAGTGAGCAGACCAAATGACACCTACATTAAGGAGAACACCAAACAGCTAGATAAGAACGTGAAAAAAATGACACAAGTGAAGCAAAGGCATCCCATGAACTTAAACTAGCTACAAAAGCTAAAGACAGCTACAAATCCTTATTTAACTATGTCAGAAAAATAAGAAATAACACCCAACATTGCCCCAAGCTAATTCATAATGGTACTGACTACTGCAGTACAGTTGATTTCACCAACATATTGGAAAATAAATTTAATGCCAGTTTCATCCAAGTGACACTTATTCCAAATCCACTTACCACTGACGGAATCAAGCCACCAGTTATCATGAAAGAACATGTAGTGAAGATACTTTCCAAAATGAAGAATACCTCATCCATGATGCCTGACAACATACATGGTAGTCTAATTAACAGCACTAAGTAAGTATTGTCAGGCCCACTCCTTCAACCTCTTCAGTTTGAGCTTATCAACTGGCATTGTTTGAGCTTATCAACTGGCATTGTCCAACTGGAGTGGCACTCAGCTGTTGTGATGCCACTTCACAAGGTTGGCTGCACCCCAGACCCTAGGGAATTACAGACCCATCAGCATAATGTCTTGTGTGCAAAGCCATGGACTATATCATAACTGACTTAACTGTAATATCAAAGAACTTATCAGACTCAACCCCCAGCAGTCTGGCTTTGTCAAAGATAGATCATCTGTAATAACCCTGACCTTTGCAAGGCATTTGATACCATACTGCATGGAAATTTAATAAGTAAGGAAGATGAAGCAGCTCCAAACTGACTCAAATGCAATTAGGTGGATAGCCAGCTGCTTAGCACACAAAGAAGAGTCTGTTAGGTTAAGTAGGTTAGTTTAAGAAGATGTAGATTGTTTGAATGAAATACATGTTAATGCAGTTTTTTTTTCTTTTTCCAGAAAGGTGCTACCCAGTTAAACTAATAAAAAATGTAGTTCTAGAAATAAAAACCAGGAGATGGTCACACTTTCTACCCATTTTAAGATTGCATTTTGTGTCAGACAGGTCTAAAAGCAAACCAGTATATGAGATTTATTTTGACCTATTCGGTTGATGCTAAATGTATTAAGATAGTGGAGAACAACTGGAAAATTCTCTTGGGAAATGAAGAGCAGAAGAACTTAGTTGGTGACTCCTAAATTCACAAAGAAAAATTATGTTAATTTGAAAACTATATTAAAAAAGTGACAATATTAACACAGAAAAGTTTCAAAAAGAGGTACTTTTCCTTGTTATTGTAAGCAGTGCAGTTTTATTGAGACATAGTATTATTGTGTTAAAAAACATTCAAGTTTTTTTTTATATTAATGGGCTGTACACATGTAAATCTGAATGCCTTGTTTATTTAGCTAAGTGTACTTCTTGTCCAGTGTTTTATATTGGAAAAACTATTAGAAGTCTCAGTGAAAGGATCTATAACTCTAAATTAATATTAATTAGTTTTGGTGGGGTTGGATCAAGTGCTGACACTTCTAACGAGTTAAAAAAGAAAAGTATTTTGAGAATTTAGTTATATATATAATGTATGAAGCTAAAATGTTCAACATCCTTCTAGACATGTCGAAATATGGAAATGTATCCAAAAATGAAATACATATTGGATACAGAAGAATTTATTCCACATTATATGATTTGGTATTGGAAGGTTTTATCGACAAAAATACATTTGATTTCTTACACAATGATAAACCAAAAATTCCTTCCATTTTTGGAATTCCTAAAGTCCACAAAAATTGTATGGACCCCCCTTTGCGTCCTATTGTAGCTGCTGAAGGTTCAGCTGTTTCTCCCCTATTTAGATTTATTGATGTAAAATTGAAAAAATCTATGATGAAAGGTGTTTCTTTTTTGAAAGATTCATGGGACTTTTTAAGGAATATTAAAGAAGATATGTTTACAAAGGATCTTATTTTTGTGACTATTGATGTGGTGGATCTTTGTGGTTCTATCCCACATGACATAGGCCTTGAATGGTTTGAAGAAGCCATTAGGTCCTTTGGTGATTTAACAGATAATGAAATATATATTTGTATTGTATTAATGGAAATGGTACTCAAACACAACTATATATTCTTCCAAGGAGAATATTTCCAACAAAGAAGTGGTGTAGCGATGGGAGCAAGATGTGCCCCTATTTACGCCAACATGGTGTTGAATACATGGGAAATGAATTTTATTTTTGGCAGTATTTATAAAGATTGTTGGTGTTTATACAAACTTTACCTAGACGATATATTTATATTACGGAAAGACACTAAAGAAAGGTTAGATGAATTTATACACTACATCAATAATACCACCTATTTTTTAAAATTTACCCATTAAGTTGGTTTTCAAAAAATAGACTATTTAGATGTGACATTAGTTAAAGAGGAAAATTATTTCAAGTCTAAGGTATTCAGGAAGAAAACCTTTTCAAATTGCTATTTGCATTTTACTAGTGGACACCCGATTCACCAAAAAAGAAGTATTGTGAAAGGACAGTTCGTTAGAATTTCGAGAATGACCTCTGATGATTTGGATTTTGTTGAAGAAAGTGAGTTTCTGGTCCATATGTTTTTAGAAAGGGGCTATCCTTTGAAATTCATTACGAAAATTAAAGATGAGGTTATCGAGAAAGTAGATTTCAACCTATTTTGGGTAAAGAAGTCAATACTTCAAAAAATAATGGCAATACTACTACAGTAGAGGCTGTTGTCAGTCCTAAGAAAACAGCTGAGCACTACAAGAGGGTATTCATCACTGATTTTAGTGGGGATGCTGTTATTATTCAAAAAGTTGTTGAAAAAGAATGGGATAAATTTGTTAGAAGAAGTGATTTTGGTTTTAAAGAAAACATTCCCCTCAAGACAATTTTCAGAAGGGGACGTAATATTAAAGATTGGCTTTTGCCATATCAAAATGAGAAAAAGAAAACAATGAAGCATAATGGCACTTTTCCATGTAAAATGTGTACTCAATGTCCCTTGATGGCTGATTCTCGAAGTGTGTTTATTGAAGCTAGGGGAAAAGAAATAATAAGTAAGACTCACAGTACTTGTGAGTCTACAGGAGTGGTATATATTGCTACATGTAATGTGTGTTCCAGTTTTTATATTGGTAAAACTGAGAGGAAGATTAGAAGAAGAATATACGAACACATTAATGATATAAAAAATAAGAAAACTACTAATGCACTATATAAACACACCATTGCCTGCCCCCTAGCAAAATACACTTTTTTTATTATAGAAGAAATTCAGAAAGATGAGAGAGGGGGTCTATGGGGGATCAAGATAGAATATCGGGAACTTTATTGGCAGATTATTCTTGAAGCCAATAAGTCCCCAGGTCTAAATGACAACTTTTCTCTTGCACCTGTTTTAAAGATGAGAGCAGCTAGACTTTAATTGGACTACCACCTTATCATAGATCATTGTATATTATTATAGGTTGTTTATTGATTTTATATTGTATATTTTTATATTTCTATATATTTTATTCATACTTATTTATCATTACACAGGTACACATACACACATTTTAGGGGGGGTTTATTAGAATTTTTTACTTAAAATTTTTTTTTACATAATACATGTTGTTTGTGATGACATTTATCTTTTTATGACAATTTTAAAGTATCATGTATTTAATTATTTATGATTTCATTTTTATATGTTACATATGCTCTATTTGTCTCCCCATCAGTTCTACATCTTGTTTATGAAATTTATGTATCAACACAGATTTATTAGTATGTATATTTAAGTTGTTTTACTATAGTTAGATTTAGTGTCAATTTGTCATTTTTACATTTGGCCACTTGATGGGAGTGTTGCATTGGTTTTTATCATTGTAGTGTTGAATAATCAATTCCTTGCAAGTTTTATTATATCTGTTCAACATTTTACACATGACATTTTATGTGAAGTATAATATAATTCATTTGATTTTATTCATCAACTACTTGTGCAGATATTTTAGTATATCATATTTTTATCCAGTGTTTGAAACAGTTATTCAAGGATACAAGCATTGTAGACCATTACATTTCTTGGATTAAAAATTCTCATTGGGTTGTTCAAATATTCTTGGCATTATATATACAAGTGGTTTTAACTTGTCCTTTGTCTGATGAAGTCTGATTTAATAGACGAAAAACGTGATGTTGTGTAGCGTTTTACGTTTTGTGTGTGGTTTTGCAATAAATTACTTGGACTTGTACCTACAGCTGCCCAGTGCTTGGCTTCTCCTCAAAACAGTGCTTTTATTTTGTTTATTTGTTGGTTGGTTTGCACTGTTCTTCTGGACTTTAAGTAGTATAAATAGTTTATGCAGCAGACTGATGCACAATTAGTTTACAGGAGGATACTTTCATTTATTCACATCTCGAATGCAGCATGTTAGGGTGCTATGTGGGGATGGAGGGAGGGCAGAGAGCTGCACAGCTCAGATTTCATACTGCTAGAGTGTTAGATTATCAGCTACTCCTTCAGCTCTCGTTGGTTTGCTGACAACCACAGAACTGGGTGTCTCACACAGAGCCTATTGTGATTGTTTTTCTACACAACCTTGTTGCTCATCCATAGTAGATGCACACTTTGGTTGATTTGGTGCTTCTGAACCCATGTGCTTATGGACAACATTTTTGGGTTCCGCTTAGTAGTTATTCTTCCAATGGAATGAAACCAGCACCTTCCTATGGGACAGCTGAGTATTGGTTACTCACTCACCCCTCCCCACGTGGCTTCTCCAGTGCTGAGACACTAATCAAACCTTGGCTTGGCTGGCACACAGCTGGAGCTCATTCCTCTGTGCCTTGGAGCCAAGTAAGTCCATGTTTTTATCACCTTTGTGTGATGTGTTTGTAAGTAAAGAAATGAGTTTCATAGAAAAGATATTGACGTAAAAATATAGGAAATGGCTGTGTCCGAGAAAAAAGTAGAAATGTATTTATTAGTGTGCCTGTTATACTTTTATATGTTTTTTCCCCAAAAAATTGCTACCAGAAGTGTATTTTTTAAGGAAGTTCCAAAGTGAATTATATAATAAAAGGGAGTGGTAGAAATACACTTCCTTTGAGGGCCTTAAGTAGATGAAAAAAATTATAGGTTTCTAGAAAGCTACTAGACTAGTGGCTCTAGGTCTTTTACAAGCCTAGCCATGTAGAAAAAAAAAATGAATACCCAAGTTGACCATAGTTGTACGGTTGTTGTTTACAGACCAATATTATGATCCGCACTGAGTGTCCCTGTCCATGAGAGCCATAGGTGAATTTGCGGTTTCCCATCCAGTTGTCAAGTTTGCGCTTAAATAGGGTCATTGAGATGCTCTCCTTCACATAATATAGGAGCTTATTCCAGAGGAGTGGCAATCTCTGGGAGACATATCTGTCTCCCCAACAAGTTCTATTAATGTCACAGGCTAGGTTGAGATCCCTGGAGTGAGAGACTCTCGTCCCATTTGATTTGCAGATGTGCAGCATTTCCATTAGGGCTGGGTCAGAGACTGCTCTGTAGGCCAGGCACAGGTTACCTGTCAGCAGCCTGTATGATGCAGACTACAGTGATAGGGCTTTCAATCTTTCCATGTAGGTCATGTCTTGGAGGCCCTGAATCTTCTTGGTTAGAAACCTCTGTGGTATCTCCAGCTGTTGCAGGTGTGTGGTGAGGTACATACAGAATGGAGCATTGTACTTAATTAGTGGTCTGATAAAGGTAGAGTGCAGTGGAGATATGATCTCCCTGGACTTGGATGTGATGCCCTTATAGGTTCATAGGTTCATACTAGGCTATCTGCCCTAGGGCATTTATAAGCCTAGCCAGAGTGTGTATGGCTTTCGCCACCCATATTAAATTAATTTTGCTATGCCCTTTTTCAAGGTTAGTATACTGTGCCTCTGTCTAACAGTGACACAGAAGTGATACCCGGGGTAAACCTACGATCTCCCATCCACTCATCAAGATTCCTCTTGAAGAGAGTCAATGAGGGACTCTGCCTAACCTGGACTGGGATTTTATTCCAGAGTGAAGGGAGCCTCTGGGTTATGAATCTGTCCCTCCACCATGTCCTATTTATTTCAGTGCTGAGGTTCAAGTCCCTCGAGCACGTAGCTTGATGGGATTTGGATTTTCTGAGGTGCAGCATGTCCATTAATTCCGGGTTGGACATGGCTTTATACGTCAGGCACAGATCGCCTCTGAGCAGGCAGTATGCCACTGAGTAGAGCTGGAGTTTTTTTAACCGGGCAGCATACGGCATCTGTTTGAGCCCCTTGATCCTCTTGGTGAGGTACTTTTGGGGTCTTTCCAGTTGCTGCAGGTGTCTGGTAAGGTACATCCCAAAAGGGGCATTGTACTCAATTATGGGCCTGATGTGGGATGAGTAAAGAGGCACGATGACCTCTCCTGATCTAGATGTGAATCCCTTCATGATTAGGTGGGCTATATAAAATGTTTTTCTAACCACTTTGGCCACGTGGTTGGCAAATGAGAGATTGCTATCAACTTGGGTCCCCAGGTCTCTAATTGCTTCTGTACTTAATGGATTACCACCTATGTGGTAATTTGTGGGCACTTTGTTTTTGCCAAAGGGGATGACTATACACTTTTTGGCATTTAGCTTGAGGTCATGGCTCTGGCACCAGTTGTCTGTTTCTATGAGGCCCTTTTGGAGGATGCTTGTGTCGGCTGGAGAGTCTATTATGGCGCCCAGTTTGCAGTCATCTGCGAACTTGGTCAGCCACAGTCCTTCCATGTTGGCCTTTACCTCCGAGAAATATATACCGAACAAGAGAGGTCCCAGGACTGAGCCTTGTGGGACGCCACTTGTAACTGGTTTGGAGTCTGACATGGCTCCAGCTATTCTAACCATGTGGGTTCTGTCCTTGAGCCAGTTTGCAATCCATCTAGTGACATAGGGGTTTATATTTAAGCTGGTGAGCTTATCTATAATGCCCGAGTGGGGTATTGTATCAAATGCTTTTGCGAGGTCCAGGTAGGCTGTGTGGACCACCTTCCCCTTGTCAATGGCCTTGGTGACTGTTTCAAAGAAATTGACCAGGTTCAAGAGGCAGGATCTGCCCTTAACAAAGCCAAACTGGGTAGGATCCAGTGTCTGCAGGTCCTCAATATCTTTATTTATAAGGTCCATGATGATCCTTTCCATAGCTTTGCAGACCAAGCTAGTGAGACTTATGGGGCGATAGTTTCCAGGATCTGTTGAGGCACCACCTTTGTGGAGAGGGACCACTGTTGCTGTACGCCACTCTTAGGTTTGGGTTTAACTCTTCTTGGAGTTCATGTAGGACGCAGCCTGGGACACCGTCTGGTCCCATTGATGCTGTGTTTCTTGCTTTGGAGAGGGCAGCTCTTACCTGAGCATCTGAGATGTCAGGGGGGCAGCATTCTGCTGGGATAGATATTAGCCCTTTTGGTGGGGGGGGGTTGCGCTGAACCTGTCAGCTAGGATGTTGGCAATGTCTGTGGGTTCGGTGTATTTTTTGTCATTTTGGACTAATTCTGAGCATATCTGGGAATTCCCACCCAGGTTCCTAACATAACTAAAGAAAGCCTTGTGATTATCCTTAGTGTCCTGTGCAATTTTTCTCTCGAAGCTGGCCTTAGACGATTTTATGAGTGCCCATAGTTTTTTGCTAATACTGATCAGAGATGCCTTCCCTTTTTGGGATTTTGCTCTATCATGTAGTAGCTTCCTCCTTCTATTGTATAGTTTGTTTATGGCTGGAGTCCACCAGACAGGACATGTGCCTTTGGAGGATTGGGTCTTGGTTTTATTTGGGATTGCATGATCCATGCATTCCTGAAGGTGTTCATAGAATGCGTTTATAAAGGATTTTGCGGTCTGGGCAGTATTATCCACAGGCCTGGGGGCTTTGAAGGATTCCACCTTGGTTTTGAGGAGTGTGAAATTTGCTTTAGAGAAGTTTTTCACTGTGGTTTTCTGGGCATGGGGTGGGGTCGGGATGTGAATATCCAGTGAGATTAGCTTATGGTCTGATCTTACCAGTGAGGGATACACTTCTGGTCTGGAGCATAGAGTCCCTATGTTGGTGATGATCAGGTCCAGTATGTTTTCCCCTCTTGTGGGAGTGGTAACAGGTTGTTCCATAGCATTTGAGT
This sequence comes from Protopterus annectens, assembly GCF_019279795.1. Lineage (NCBI taxonomy): Eukaryota > Metazoa > Chordata > Ceratodontiformes > Protopteridae > Protopterus > Protopterus annectens. The sequence goes on from NC_056743.1 coordinate 1,224,142,836, forward strand.
TTATAAATTCTAGGAACCTTTGGGCTAGGGTGTTGGAGCTAGAGTAATGCTCCCAGTCTATGGTTGGGTAGTTGAAGTCACCCAATATAATGGTGTTTGGAGAGACCTTCATATTTTCCAGTGTTCTCAGGAAGGCCGAGTGGGGTTCCTGGGTTTGGGAGGGTGGTCTGTAGCAGGCTATAAACTGGAAGGCAGTTTTACCCACTGTTAGTTGCACATGGATAGTCTCTGATGCTTCGTGCTGTGCCACAAACCTGGAGGTGTGGGTATCTTTAACGAATATTGATACGCCCCCTCCTTTTGTGGTTCGGTCCAAGTTTTGGGGCCGAAAAGCATGGTATGAGGTATAACCTGGTAGTGGTGGGGTGCTCTCGAGAGCCTTGAACCAGGTTTCTGTTACTGCACAGATATCAATGTTCTCCATGCTAAGGAGAGTTTCGAGTGCGTGCATCTTGAGGTTTAGAATTCTGGCGTTGAGTAGCATTACTATTAGTTTCTTATCCCTTGTGATACCTATGGAGGTGGGTTTGTCTTTGAGCCTTGCCTAAAAAAGACACTATGGGGGTAGCAAGAGCCTTTGCCAATATCCGAAAGCCCAGGGGTGATGGGTGCAAGCCGTCCCTAGCGAAGCATCGTGGCTTGTCGAGCATGTCATCCCAGGCTGACAGGCATTGGATCCCCTTTGAATGACACCAATACTTAAGCCAATTGTTGAAATTGATAATCTTGTCTTCATACTGTGGCATCATTCTTGGTGAGGGTAAGATGCTACTCAAGGTCAGGGTCATACCGGCCTGGGCTACATGCTCAGAGAGCTCCTCTGTCTCTTTTCATGTAGTCCAGGGAGGTACGTCTCAGGTCATTCACACCAGCATGGACAATGACTGAGTCATATTTGTACTTGCCTTGGAGTGACCTGAGTGCTTGTGTTATGTGGCGGATCCTAGCGCCCGACGGGCAGCTCACCGTGACCTTCTCCTTGTTCAGCCTGGTGAGTGGGACGCCAGTGTGCTTGATGATAGTCACCTATTACAAGTGTATCAGGTGTGTTGTTTAGCCTTAAGGGCTGTGACTGTTCGGCACACTGTCTTTGTGAGCTATGTGTTGCACGTGTTTTGTTTTGGGGTAGCAGTTGCTTGGGTGTCTGCTTTGGAGGTCTCTGCTGCTTAGGCAGATTTTTATTTAGAGCCTCCAAGTATGTTTTTGTGTGTTTATGTGTTTGGTTTGCTGTCGTGGTAGGTCTATGTGAGACTGGAATTGTAGTGAGTGTGGTTTCCTTCTCCTCCTGACTGGTTACACCAGTACTGAGTTGAGAGAGTTTAGCCTCCAGTTTGGCTATATGGTTGCATCTCTCACATGTGTTGGAATTTGTTGGGAGGAGGAGAGGGTTGTCTGTGTACATGAGGCAGTTGTAACATTGCCTCAAGATTCCCAGATTCACCAGCTGGACTGGAGAGGAGATTGACAACTGACCTTTGGACATGCTAGAATAGTATTGGGAATTTCTTTATAATTGAAAAAATGGCCAATGGGGAGCAAGGTACTCCAGGGGGAGTTTGTGAGGGTGTAGTGCTTTTAATGTTTTAGTGCTGACTTATATAATTGCTTTAGTGAGCAAGTGCCAGGTAACTTAAATGCAAAAATGACAAACAGTAACTTTCTTTCAAGTGAAACAAGGAAATAAGTACAGTAAGCAATGCAGATATCACTAGGGATCCACAGAAGCGCTGAAAAGCCACGTTTTAGGTGGAATTAGCTTTTCAGGGAAATAACAAGCATACAAACAAAACTAGATTCAGCAGGCCTGGATCTAGTCTATGCTACAGCAAACAAGGTGTACCAATTACAGTAAGAAATAGTTCAAATATGCAGGCACTATAAGCCTTTAACCAGAAATTCTCAGCTCAGAAGGGCAGAGTCCAGCCTCTTCTCCCACAAGAGTGCAGACCATGAACCTTGTTAATGTAAAATAACTGGCCTGAAGCCCTGGTGCTTAAACCAGAACTAATACACTTTTAGAATAACAGACACTGAGCCCTCAGTCAGCAGTTCCCAACTTAGAAGGATGTAAGCTACCTGTCCTGCCACCACAGTGCAGCCCACAAACCTTCCTAATGTAAAACAACTGGTCTAAAGCCCAAGTGCTTAAACTAAAATGCTTAGAATAAGTTACACCAAGCAGTAATAAATACAATTGAGTACTTTTAAGATGACGCAAAAGCAAAATAAAGTAGGAAAAAACACAAATACAGTAAAAGCAGATAATTTTTTTTTTTTTAGTGGAAAGAGAGAAAGGAGTAGCAGAAACTAAGCTGATTGGCCTTCTCAAATGTTCTCCCTTTCTCCCTGTACTGGGTAGAATGAGGTAATGACACTAGACTGGGAGGAGGGTCCCAGATCAAATTTACACTAGGGGTGGGCAACTGCAAAGCCACCAACTATAAAAACACTATACCAGCAGGGAGGGAGGGTGGCAAACTGCAGAAATGTTTCACAGCTGAAAAGCAGCAGTGAGCCTTTAAATGAAAGTTTCAAACAGCTAAAGGAGCCTCTAGAAAAAAAGAGTTTACTGTAACCAGTTATCAGAAACAAACAACCCAACAGATGCTTAATAAAGGTGGACAATTTCCAGTTAATACCTCACACACTGTGAAACTAGCTAGAAAAATACACAGTATACAAAGTGCTATAAATAACAAAGAAATAAAGAACAAAATAAACAAAAACAGGATACTTAATGTTATATATTATAGCTCCGAGTTTCCTCAGTGTCCTTCCTTCGATCAGTTCACTGTGAAATGGCAGAGCATTCACAACTGAACTTCTTAGGTAACAGAAAGTTGAAACCTGAGACAGCTTTTAAGAAAGAAATCTCAAAAGAACCAATGAGGTGCTTAGTCTAAGCTGTAGTCCAGGTGACCTCAGTCAGCCAATGACCTCAAACAATTCTCTCACAGAAATGCCTGATGGCTTTGGCCAAACCAATGTCTCTGAATATGTGCTCAGACACACAGCCTCCACAAACACTAGGCCCAAATACAAGCCTGAATATGGAAATGCTACAAATATCCCCACTACTTAGAACAAACTGCAGAAATGTTTCACAGCTAAAAAGCAGCAGTGAGACTTTAAATGAAATTATTTATGAGATGTGCAGTGTAGAAGGCTTTCCTTACCTCTGTGAACACATGATGATCAAAGTTTAGATAGCTATCAACCTGTGTTCCCAAGTCTCGCACCACTGTGTTTGAGTTTAGAGGGGTGCTAACTGTATCATAAATAACAGGGATGCTTCTTTGCCAAAGGCAGTAGTAAGGCATATTTTTTGTGTTAAGCTTAAGTCCGGGGCTCTAACACCAATCATTTGTCTGTCAGTCCCTTCTGTAACTTTTTTGATATCGTTGGAAGACTATGATAGCGCCCATACAGTCGTCTGTAAACTTGGTAAGCCACAGGCCATCTACGTTTGACTGGTCTTCAGGAAAAATAGATCCCAAACAGTAGAGGGCCCAGTACAGTTCTTGTGGTACACCACTGGTAACTAGTCTACTGGTGAAAGTAGAACCCACATCTTTAACAGTGTGGGTTTTATCTGTGAGCCATTTTGCTACCCATCTAGAAAAGAATGGATTAATACCCAACTGGGAGATTTTCTCAATGATCCCAGAGTGGGGAATTGTGTCAGATACCTTGGCTAAATCAGGATAGGCAGGGCAGTGTGTACTGTTTTCCCCTCATCCAGGGCTTTGGTGACTTTCTCAGACGTTCACAAGGTTTAATAAGCAAGATCTACCCTTGATGAAACAAACTGTTTGCGTACCAGTATGTGAGAGTTGTTTGCACTTGGGAGGTCTCTGGTCTTTTGATAGGCTTTTGGTGAGTACCTCTGTATATGTGGGTTTGTGTATCTTGACTTTATCTTGTGAAAGTGAAGAGGTGTGTGCATTGACAACCTTTTTGATATTTTGTTTATTAAGTGAGAGGACTGATTCAAGTTTCAAGGTATAGTGACATCTCTCACATACTCTTTGCTTTAGGAGCAGGTGGTTGTCAATATACATGAGGCAATTGGTACATTGCCTAAGGATGCCCACATCAATCAGGCTGGCTGGAGAATTGTTGGGGAAACTGACTGTCCATAGCAGCAGGTAAATTCTAGTTTGTGGGAGGGCAAAAGAAATGGGTTTAACAAGGGAAATGATATCTATATAGAATCAGTGAAGAAAGTGAGGCAATGCTACTCCATGCTTTGCTGCACTGTAGGCAGCTCAGCTGTGCGCATCCCAGTTGCCCGAAGAGCAGCAGGGAAGCCTGAGAGGGTTTCACTGAGTGATGTTTAGGGAAAAAAGTGATTCTAGGCATTTGGTTCTAGCCAAGGCAGTGCTAACTCGCAGTGAGCAGCTGCACACAAATGTCTTGCTTAAATACAAGCAAATTTAAACAATTCTAACACAATCTACCAATAGGAAAGCCCGTCACAGAGCCTTTTTTTCTGGCAGTCTGCAGCTCACATAGGTCCTGAGCTACTCACTTCTGCTACAAGGGTGGAGGGAGGCCCTCTTAATGTAAGATGGCGGGTTTTAGTGCTGAAGTGATTCCAAACAGTCTCGATTCAGCAAGTCTGAATCTAGCCTATGCTGTTTAAGGCAGAAGAAGCAAATATGCAAAGTACAGAATGAATCAGTTACAGCAGCAAAAAAACAGTAAAAATTAAGCAATAGTTCAGCGAAATAGAGTACACAAGTGCAAAAAAACAGGCTTAAATTGTACTTATTTGTTGAAGATTTCAGTGGATGCCTTGGATTTTCTTAGATGCACTTCAGATCTCTGGCTAAGATGCCAAACTCTGAGCAGCTCTGGTAAACTGAGCGCAAACCCATGCAAACATGGTGCTTAAATAAAAGCAAATTTAAACAGTTCTAACACAATTTACCATTATTTTCATTATAATTCTGTTTCGAGCAGTGTCTACCTCAGATGGGTCCTGAGCTACACATTTCTGCCACAAGAGTGCATGGAGGCCCTCTCAATGTAAGATGGCTGGTTTTAGTGCCCAGTGATACCGGACATTCTAGATTAAGCAAGTCTGAATCTAACCAATGCTATGCAAGGCAGAAGAAGCAAATATACAAAGTGCAGAATGAATCAGACACAGCAGCAAAAAACAGTAAAAATAAAGCAACAGTTCAGTGAAATACAGTACACAAGTGCAAAAATCAGGCTTAAATTCTGCGTATTTGAAGAATTCAGTGGATTTTCTTTGATGCGCCTCAGATCTCTGGCTAATAATGCCAAACTCTGAGCAGCTCCACCTCGGATCTCTGGCTAATAATGCCAAACTCTGAGCCGCTCCAGTAAACTGAGCACAAACCCATGCAAACATGGTGCTTAAATGCAAGTTGGCACATGGCAATTGTGCTTGGAAACAAGTGTCTCGTATACCTGTATATATATACCTTCAGTGGTAGATGCAAGATTAGTATTGATCCAGTATAGCTGTTGAATATCTGGTAGAGCAAATGAAAGTGAAGGAGAGTAAATTTGATGTTATGATTTACTATTATACTGGCCTCTCCTCAACGATCTCCTGTTGTGGTAAGTGTATTAGAATGCCATACTTTATATATAAATTGGTGATGAAGGCAGATGACAGAGAGCAAAGAGTTTACATTGACCATTCTAAGAAGGCTGAAACTTCTGTTTGAGATTTGAAGATGAGGATTCTGATAAGGTCAAGTTTCAGATTTTAAGCAGAGTGTGTGTGTGTGTGTGTGTGTGTGTGTGTGTGTGTGTGTGTGTGTGTGTGTGTGTGTGTGTGTGTGTGTGTGTGTGTGTGTGTGTGTGTGTGTTGGTCCACTGAATTATGTAGACACACCACAGTGTCAACAGTTGGCTGAGCAGTCACAAAATGTCGACGTGCAGATGGTTGACAGGTGTGATAGACAATCCCCAAGGTGGAGGTTTATTCCTTTTTGCCTGGGATTGTGCGAGCTCTGATTTAGTATATCTAATCATTTCATTAAATTGTGTTTATAGGTTCATAGGTAGGTGCTAGGCTATTGGCCCTAGGGCCTATATAAGCCTAGCCAAATGTACCCTGGCTTTCACCACCCAAGAAAATTATTTTCCTGTGCCACTGTCGAGCAGAGCCACAGAAGTGATCCCCGGGGTGAATTTCCTATCTCTCATCCAATCATCAAGATTTTTCTTGAAGAGTGCTAATGAGGAGCTTTGTTTGATACAGATAGGTGGTTTGTTCCAGAATATGGGAAATCTCTGGGACAGGAATATGTCCCTCCAGCATGTTCTGTTTATTGTGGTGACGAGGTTTAGGTCCCTAGAGCATGTAGCTCATAGGGATTGGGATTTCTTTAAGTGGAGCATGTCTAAAAGCTCTGGGTTTGACATAGCTTTGTGTGTTGGGCAGAGATCGCCTCTGAGTAGGCGATATGCAGCATAGTAAAGCTGCAGTTTTTTTTTAGACTGTCTGCATAGGGCATCTCTTTGAGGCCTGTAATCCTCTTTGTGAGGTATTTCTGTGGCCTTTTCAGTTGTTGTAGATGTCTTGTGAGGTACATACCAAAAGGGGCATTGTACTCTATAATGGGTCTAATGAGTGATGAGTAGAGGGGAACAATGACCTCTTTTTTCCTGGATGAGAAACCTTTTGTGATGAGGTCACAGCTCCAGAAAATATAATCCAGCTGGATTATATTTTCTGGAGCTGGATCCATTACATAGAAACATTGAAGATGGAAGAAGTGAGTGTATCATTATGGCAATATGAGATCCTTGTTTAATCCCTATAAAACTGGGGGAGGGACACAGCCAAGTAAATGTGAGTGGGCTAAGTATGATGCAGCACTTTTTTTTTTGAACCGTCCCCTACCAGACCCATCAATTCTTGCATTCTTGATGGGCTGCAACATCTTAGAAAATTGGGGAGTAACAGGAGAAAACTTGAAAGCTAAATTTCATTCTGTTGGAGGTGTAGGAGATTTGTGGATCCTTCTTCAGCCACCATCCTGTATGATGAGAAGTAAGGTGCAATGCCTGCTACAGTGGGCACGTTGTGAGTACATACTACACATCTTTGATGCTTAGCTGAAATGCATGAGTTCTTTGGTTAGGCTTTTGCTTCTGAGTACTTGTACATGTGGAGAGCATTCTGGGCTTCTCAATTTTAATTCCCTGCAATGGGATGTAGTCAGCACTTTGCACCATGATGATCAAGACAGCTTTGACCACTCAGTGTCAAAGCCAACGGTTACCACTCACTCCCCCCATCTGTCTTCTCCAGTGCTGTACAACTAATTGAACCTGACTTGGTTGACACATAACCTTTTGCTGTGGTACACTGGCCAGACATCAGGTTACCTTGGTGAGATAACCCATTAGTATTGGAATACTGCAACAATGATCAGTAGGACATACTGTTATGGTAAGTTTTTACACAACTATTTTTTTTACACTGAACTCTTTTCTACTCGTAAGGTAAGGGTTTTGAATGCAGTACGTTTTATTTTATTTATGTATAAATACTGTGGCAAACAAGTTAGAGGACAGAGGAGAATAAGGGAGGATGAGGGAAGGGATGAGGGTTCTAAGAAGCTTGAGATTACAGTTTTGCTTTTTTTTTTTAGGTGGGATGATTCTGAGAAGGTTGAGGACTCTGTGGGTGGCACAGAGTGGCAACAACAAAAACTAAGTTTAATATTATAGATGGAATTAAAAAATGGGGATTTGGGAAAGAAATGGATGCAAAGGATGAAAGATCTGAGTAAGACAGTAGCATATGTGCAGATTATCTTTCAGAAATTGTACTAAGAGACAGACAGATGGAAACGTATGACTAGAAAAATGAAGGACGTAGTGGCTTTGTGAGCGTAATTCATTTTTCCTTTAATAAAAGGTATATTGAATAAAACCATTTTACTGGAGCATTAATCATGTTATTTTTTCAGGTGCTAGATCATTACTTGAGAAGTTGAAGATGGTAGAAATCATACCTTTGTTATAGCAATACAAAGTTCTATAACATCGAGGGGGGATATGCAGGCATTGAAGTGAGGGGGGACTAAATATGATACAACTTTTTTAATGTATTTTTGGAAATCTAAAGCCTACTATGACCATCCACGTCCAGCATTCTTGATATGTTTGTTTGTTACCTCCTGGATGTAGTATCTTAGATTTTTGGGGAGAGAGAGTGCTGGAAAAACCTGATGGAGGGCTAGGAGATTTTTGGATGCTCCTTCAGGACTCCTCCTCTCTTGGTGACAAGAAAGGTGAAGTGCCTACTACAGGGAGAAGTTCAATGTCCTCTGTTTTCTTTCATCTTTTTTAATGCAGGATCTAGTTTTTCTACATTTAAAGTTTATTTGGCAGTAATCTCTAATTTTCACAAATGAATACATTTTCAAGTCACTTGCCTCCCAAGGTGTTTGCAGAGCTTTTTAAAAAATAATTTATTTTACTTCTCCTATTAAAGATCCATATCCCACCTTGGAATCTCAGATTTGTCTTAAAAAATTAACTCAACCTCCTTTTGAGCCAGCTCATTCACAGACCTCATTTTTTTATCCTGGAAGGCAGTCTTCCTTATGGCAACTACTTACGTTAGAATTAACTTCAGAACTCCAAGAGTTATTTTGCAAGCCCCATTACTTAATCTACCATAAGGACAGGGTTTATTTGTATACAAGTCCATGCTTTCTATCTAAGATAGCTTCAGAGTCTACTCTAAAATACCCCCTCTACATGCCTCTCTTTTCTTTCCTATTCTGATACTTTTTTCATTCTCTAGATATAGACAACTGACAATGTACCTGCAATGTACAAAACAATTTATCACAATCAATTATTTTTGCCTTTTCCAAAGCCAGACTGGGAAAAAGATGTCTAAAGTTTCCTTTTTTCAGATGGCTTTCCTGAGGCATCTCCTACTTTTATACTTCATCCAACAAACCTCTCCCAAATAAACCAAAGGGCTATTCAGCTAAGATTGGTGCTACTTCCTCTGCTTCTTTAGAACTCCTTAGTAGGTGAAAATAGTGTAGCAGTCACCTGAGCATCTATGCATACATTCTGCAAACATTACAAGCTTGGATATCTCTAGGTGCAGGTTTTCCTTTAGAGCCAACATGCTCCTTCGTATTCTATCAAGATGCCACCCAGGATATTAGCTGGCAACAATGCGCCATCCAGTGAAGTGGACAAACTGAATAATCCGATATGATAGCTACATACTTACCATAACGTTGGATCTTGATTACCTGTGTTACTTCACTTCGCCAACCCTCCTTCCGTCCCCCTTTCAAATTCTCACCCTATTTCCTGAGAGACCTAACCAAATCCCTGAAGCCATCTCCACTTCCTTCCCCCCCCTTGGAGAAGCTTTCGTTTTTTGGAGGTTCAGGTGGACAATCTCGATCTAAGGAAATATGGAGCAGTGGTGCATTGTGGGAGACAGTGGAGAAGCTCAAGCTGAGTAAAGAGAGCTGTTTGCCATGTTGCTCCCTACCATCAGACCAGTTCCATCCATTAAATTGGATGGACATGGATAATCAAGGTCCAGTATTATGGTGTGTACATAACCATTGTTTATAAGGTAGTAAGAGACTGCAGACATGTGGGTAGTGAAGTAATATTCCACTGGCACAAATTAGATTTTTAACCCTGAAAAAAGCTAAAGAAAACGACAGAAGTACCATAGCCAGATTAAGACAAAAGCATCAATGCAGTCAATCAGGTCTACGGTGGCTTTCAGACATGGAGAGCAAGAACATGGTCAGTGCCAGAAAAACCTAGCTAAAAAACAAATTATCAGATATTAGCATTGAAACAAGGCCGTGATGGTGCAGCGGTTAGCTTCACCTCACAGCAAGAGGTTCTCTGGTTTCTTTGTTGGAGTACTTTCTTTGTGGAGTCTGCATATCCTCCCTGTGGTTGAGTGAGTTTTAAAGACATAAGGTAGGTGTGTGTGCATGTGCCTTCTGTGAAGGATGGGTGCTGGGCTGGCAATGCGACACAGTAAAAACTCCACTGCCAATCAATCTGAGGACCGGGGACCTGCTGTGGTGACTCCTAACAGGAGAAGCGGGAAGACATTGCTTTTAGTATTGAAACGAGTCCATCTGGTCTAAGGTGGTTTGATGTTAGAGCCAGAAGGTCTGAGAAACACTGACTTTGCTTAAGTAAAACCACATATGTAATTATCAAAAGAATAGTTTCCATAACAGAAAACCGAACTGAAGTAAATGGACTGAAAAAAATGGCAGCTACTGAACACTTCAAACCAAAACAAAAACAGGGTGCTAAAGCATCAAAGTACACAGCTTATAAACAAGCAGATATTAGAGCATTACACACAAGAGATGACACAATGCAGGCTAACCTGGCAAAACTAGCACAAACCAGGCAGTATCCATATATCAGCAATTGCATGAAGAATAATCCCAGATCACTAGATTTGCCAGAAAAGAAAAATACTGTGTAGCCATTTGTTTTTCACTAAGACAGGGACTAAGTCAGGACTAGACAGTGTTTCTGCAAACAGGTATCACCAATAGTAGCATGTCTGAAAACAACACAGAAAAATCCAGAATTTATTTATTGACATTTGTTGACTGGGAAAGTCCGACTGGGTCAGAGACCCATTTTCAGCAGAGGTCCGGGGAGAAAAGCTGCACATAAAATACACACATTTTTACAATTTACAGTTATGTATACACATTACATTCTGTTCTATTACAGAAAAATACTGTATTAACTTAATACATTATTACATACAGTTATAGACGTAGTAAAGCTTAATATGTAGATAGAGTAGCAGTTTACAGTTAAGACTGTCTAGGGTACAAGGTAGAAATATATTTGTAAGAAAGTAAATAAATCATTGTAGGTAATGAGATGTTTGAGGGTTTCAGAGAGCGAAAGGTTTAAGTGTAGGATTACTGAGACAGAGGAAGTATGATAATTAAGGATAGTAGCACAGAGAGAGAGAGAGAGAGATGTTAAGAGAGTAGGTTAAGGATATTCACTTAAGACAGAGATGTTAAGAGGGTAGGTATACAAGTACAAGAAATATGATCAAATGACAAGCAACAAGTGCTTATATCTCAGTATTGCTCATTCAAATTGAAACTGATGCAAAAGTACACAAAATTTTATTAAAAATATTATCTAGCAACATTATATGTACTGTTCAACTATTGGTTGTTGTTGTGTCTTTCGGCTTTTCCCGGTTAGGGGTTGCCACAGCGGAACTCCAGTCCGCTAATGATTGGCAGTAGATTTTTACATGCCAAGTTGCCGGCCCTGACGCACAACCTTCAAAGAAGGTACGCCCATTCACGCATGTCACCACACAGAAGACGCTCTAGCTGAGAATCGAACAGGACAACGTGTTACTCTGAGGCGACAATGCTACAGCAGCACCACCACCGCAGTAATGTTCAACTATTGGTAATTGTTTAAATTTCAAGCTGCTGCTAGACAGCAGTCCAGCCCCATCTTGGTTCTAGCTATTTATAAAAAGTTTGTTTGATGTGCAACACATTATCATGTTTTGAAGAGTGTTAGAATTTGACTGGCACATGTTACGTGTTCTCGTAATACCCTAGATTGCTCTGAGGTACTTGTTGGGTTGGTGGGTACTGCATATCTTGTTGGCATCTGCATGACAAATACGGATATTGTCTTTTAACCATAGACTATAATAGCACTTGGCACTGTATCTGTGAAAGAGAGCAGTTTGATCCAGCAAACTGCAAAAAGCTGTGAATACTAAGAATAATAATCAGTTCCATTATTTTATTTCTAGGCATTCTAGTAAGGCAGCACATTATACTGGGGATGATGATTTCATGAGTGATGATATTGATTCCTTCATGATTGCCATGGAAACTACTACCCTGGAAGAAGATGCAAGGGGAGTTAACGATGTTGCCAGTAATCTCCCTGTGCCCAGTGTTGCTCCACCACGCAGTCCCACATTCCCAATGCAGTCAGGGAGGCGGAGTGGAGCCAACCAACATACTGAAGAAAGGTTTACTTTACCACCAGAAGAGGAGGCAGAAGAGGAGGAGGAGGAAGAAGCAAACTGCCATGATGATGCAGTCCCAGGGACTCCACCTCATAAAAAAGTTTGTATTGTTATTGCTAATGTTTCACTATTTGTTTTTGTAATGTTTGTTAACCTGGTTATTGGTGTGACCCAAGTGGACTTTTTTCAGTCACAGACTAGGGTTTTTGTCAACATAATACAGTCTTTGGCGATAGTACTGTGAGCATTGCATACTTGTGTATACTGTGGTACTTAGATATGGTACAAGATACGCATATATAGAATATTATGCTAATGTAGATAGCCATTGCAAACCAGAGAACTGGGTAAGCTAAAGAAGTGTATATATGTTCAAATCATGAATGCAAGTTTATTCTGCATATTTAGTATATCTGGGATTAGTTGTCAGTGTATGGCATGGTTTATGCACTGCATCATGTTTGTCTTTGCATTAATAGTTTGAAGCAGTTAACACTTAAAAGCTGACATTGCATAATTTACTGCAGAGCTGCCTCATATTAAATTGACTTGTCTAAACCAGTGATGGTTCATAGCACGCTCATATTGTCTTTGTAGTAAGATTTTGAGTAAGTTATGTCCTAAATATCCAAAGTGCATGGATGCTGCTAGTTCACTTGAGGGAGAATTCCAGAATTGTGGGTTGTAATTTTGGAGTGTTTCTCTTTTTTCCACTTTGTCTAGAGTATTATGAGTTTGGCACAGTGTATGTAGTTGATCTAAGATTGTGTCTGAGATTAAATACTGTAGAAGTGGTGGATAGATGTTTAGTAAGAGCAGCTTAAATATCAATAACTGGAAACCAGTTATTCTTGCTAGAGCTTTTTATGGAATTCATGTTGTGGAACTGGTAATATGAAACCTTGTATTTTTAATTCATTAGGTTTGCAATGTGATGTAATTTTTGGGAGAAAGAATATGCAGTTAGTAGAGATCATATTCAGTTAAAAGGAGAACGTATTTTCCAGTGTGGCTTCTATAGTGTTTGGTGTAAGATAACGAGTATCAAGAATGCTCAAGATTATTTACTTGAAAAAAATAAACAAAAATAAAAGATTATTTGATTACATGTGTAGACAGCTGGTCTTCAAGCAAAAGTAGACAGCAATGAGAAAAAAAGACCGCAACCTTGCAGATGCATCAAAGAATCTATGTAAATTTCACTCAGAATGCAGTGTACAGACACCCCATGGCTATTTGCCTGTACCTGCACACTTCTGGTCTCCCTTTGAAAGCAATTGCTAATGTAAAAAACTAAACTTTGCAGATGCAAGAAACTTGTAATTTATCATGTCTTTCATCACTATTTTTAAGCCTATTTGCTATAACTTGTCTATATCTTAAACCAAGGACATTAAACTAATCATCTACCCCTGTAAAAACAGAGGAAATTATTTTCTGAATTTTACATACATCAGTATACCTTTGTATGCCACTCCCACCCCATCAGCCCAAGATCATAACATTATATTGACTTTAATTTGCTTCTGGCTACTTATCTTGTTATAGTATGTAAAACCTGTACATCTTACAGCTAAAGACATGCAATTGCTTGCTTTAACATGTATAACATAAACACGAGTCACTGATAAGACTCCCCAATATCACATTTAATAAACCTCTGACTACATACCATCCAAAAGTCATGATTTTTCAGCACAAATAAGACCAAAAACTATTTTACTTAGTTACTTCTTCATGCCCTTAAGTGCCTGTCTAAATGTTAATTTCATAAAGTGGAGTATATGCATTACAGTTCACCCAGAAGTTTAACAAAGTCCAGAAAATCCAGTCTTTCTTAGCCACTTTGTCTTCCAAAGCCATATTTCACTTGTCTAGTCTTCTATCTCGTGGTGTTGATGCTTCACAGGCTCCCATTTATTCACTGGTTTCAGTTGTTTGCCTTCTTCCTTATTTCCATCTCTACAACTAGTCTCTAGTTCAAGTCCAAGGTACTCCTGATTCTTCTAGTGAAGTTCTGTGCTTTTTTTTTGTCTCTCGGTCATTTTCATTTGAAACAATGGAAGATGTTTCATTGACAGTCTGAGTTTTGTCCGAAGAATGAGAAGTAGAGTCCCCCTCTGCTTGCTTGGCTCACTGTTAGTTGGATAAACTTTAATTCCTTATTATCTTATTCAGCATCTGAAATGTTTTTGATTCTCGAGAAAAAATGTTCTACAGACAGCTTGATGTAATAGTGTGAATCTCGCACCTGCCGACATTCCCTGTTTGCTGGGATAGCCTTGTTTCTCTTATGCCTGCCTGATGTACAGTGAATAATCATTATCGTAAAACACTATGCTGTCTCCAGTATTTAATACTTTTTCTTTCTTCCACATTTTTGTCAGGAGCAACTCTTTCTGCTGGTATGATCTCATCTTTACCAATAGGTCTTGCCTTCTTTCTTATGGCTAGGTTTGGAGCATACACTCGATGTGCCCTTTCAATTAACCAATTCTGCTGTGGAGCACCACTCCAGTTGCATATTTGTACTTTCATAAAATTAGTATAGTCTGTTTCTTCCAGTTTCTGTGGTAAAGCAGAAAATCTCAGGTTTTCTCTGTGCTGTCAGTCTCATAACTCTGCTATTTTTTGAAACTTCTCTTTTTGAGAAGCTTCATATTCAGACAGCCTTTTTCTTAATTTCAGCCTCTGATTTTTGAGTTTTATCAGAACAGTTTGATAAAGCTTCTGTTTTTTCCAGCCTTTTGTTATTTGAGTTGATATATATTCCCCTCAGTGTTTCAACTATTTTAAACACCTCTGAGTGTATATGATTTAATTTTCTCTGTAAATCACTAGAAGCTATCTGCTGTAGCAAAGCTGAAACCTGGAACTATTTTTTTTCCTGAATAGCTGCAGGATTCTTCCCAGCCTGAGTTTTTTTCCTCTTCTTTTCTGGTTGATTTCCTCTCATCTTCTCCCAGTTTCTTCTTTGCTGGCACCCAGGCATGGTAATTGCTAGCCAGAGACTGAATTTTACCTAAACAGTTTCAGTAGCCCTTTTTTTTACTGTTTGTTTTCACAGTGGGAGAGCTCACATCAATCTGATCAGTGTGCAGCCATCCACGCCTCAGTATCAAGGCAGTTTAATTTATAGTTCATCAGGTAAAGGAATATACATTTATACACACAAAATGACCAATCCACCTTTTTATCCCTTCTCCTCCTTTAATATTTATACACAGTAAGTTAGAGTAATCATTTTGCATGGCAAGAGATAACAATTTGAAGGATTTACAAACAGTTGAACAAACTGATATGTACAAAACCATATAGGATGGTAACTTTAAAGACTGTACTTTCATGGTACGTAGTATATGCAAAATCCTTGTTTTCATTTTTCAGTGAAACCCTTTCAAATGAAGTGTCTCAAATTCTGGCTTGCTTAGTGACACTTTAATTTTTAACTGTTATTTGGATTACCCACTGCACCAAGAGTATTTACCAGTTGTTTGCTTGTATGTTTGCACACTTCAGGATGCACAACATAAGTATTTTTCCTGTTTTGGCAACTATTTGATAGTGGCAAAAATGAGAGCAGTTAGTTACTTTCTTCAAGTCTCTGGGAGTAATGATGCAGTTAAAAAGCCATCCCTGATTTGTTTCAACATCAGTAACCTTTCTAAGGGCAGTTAAAGATTCAGTGGTTATGACATTTTTCTGTTCTGAGGATAAACAGATTCAGCTAGTGGACACACAATTTTGTTATCAGCAAGCTGCCACAGAAATATGGTTTCTCAGAGCTGTGGGGTACATGTAGTCTTGCATTATGCTTGTCCGTCATGTAAGACTTCATATGACAAAGTGTGAGACCCTGTTATGCCTGTCACTCCAATCCCCCCGCATCCTTCTAAAGGATTCCCAACTGATGGTATAACCTAAATGCATCAAGTGGGATCCAGGTAGTCAGAGAAGGGGAGTGTTAAGTGCTTGAGGTATCTATCATAGACACAACCCATTGCAGGCAGTAGGACCACAGCAATAAATATTAAAACAAATCCCGGTGCAGGCAATTGGGTAAGGAAGCTTAATGTAGCCTTTATTAAGTCATCCAAACACAAGGAAAGCTGCTATATAAGCTGAAAGCATAGGATCATAGGACGTTACTAGACTAATGGCCCTGGGGCCCTTACAAGCCTAACCAAGTTTAAACCCTTGTTCCTAAGAGTGTCCATTTAAAGCAGACACTAAAATCAGCACCTATTGCCCCTGTCCAGGAGGGACACAGGTGGAACTCCTGGGGAGAATTTCCAGTTACCCATCCAGTCGTCTAAGTTGCTTTTAAATAGGGTAAGTGAAAGGGCTCTGTTTAACATGAATTGGTTAACATGAATTGGAAGCCTGTTCCAGAGGTGCAGCAGCCTCTGGGGAACAAATCTAGCCCTCCAGAAGGTTCTATTTGTTGCATACCAGATTAAGGTCCCTAGAGCAAGTGAGCCTTGTGCCATTTGATTTGCTTTCATTTCCATTAAAGCAGGGTCAAAGATTGCCTTATATGCAAGGCAGAGGTTGCCTCAAAGCAGTCTGTATGACACAGAGTAAAGTGACAGCGATTGCAGTCTGTCCACACATGACAGATGCTGGAGGCCCTAAATTTTCTTCATAAGGAACCTTTGTGGTCTCTCCAATTGCTGTAGGTGCTTGGAGAGGTACATACCAAAGGGAGCATTGTATTCTGTTATTGGCCTGATGAGCGAAGAGTACAGGGCAGTTATGACCTCTTTACCTGATGTTGTCAATCTTCATACATTCTTGACCAATGGGACTCTGTTCTGACCCCTCGGGACCAGCTCGGCCGTTGTACAGCTTGCTCCAGCCAAAAACTCTCAAGCTAAGGCTCTACCCACAGTGCCCCTCTCTCCATTGCCGTTCTGAAAATAGGACTCCTCAGCTGATACTCCCAGCTAAGTGCCTTCGATATATATCTTTATATCTCTATTTTTGGTTAAAATTTTCTAATTTTAAAATATTAGATATTTCCCTTTTTCCTTTGTATGTGCCTGTGTGTGTGTCATATTTGAAACATGGTGGATAAGCAAAAGGGCACGTCAGGATTCATGCAGTGTCAGGACTGTGGTAGAATGATGCCCAATTTAGATGGGCATCTTTTCTTTGTGTACTGTCTTGGTGTGCCTCACTTGGATACTGGATGTAAGATCTGCCAGGAATTCAGTGCCCATACTCTCGCGGAATGTGGCAATAAGCTTATTCTGAAAGGACTGCTAAAATCCACATTTGAAGAAGCCCTCTCTAAGTCAAAGTCATCTAAATTACCAAAATCGGAGTCAAAAAAGAGAAGTCATTCTGTGCCGACCTCACCATCGGCACAAGAATTAAAACCTCAAGTCACCAGTTCCATCGGTGTCTTTGGAACCGAGGACTAAAGTCGCAAAAATGACAAACAACCTTCGGCACTGACTGTTAGGTCCTCATAGGTACCAACAGTCCCTGCACCGATAATGACTACTTCAGGACCAACCATTACTTTGGTGCAGATGACCTCATTGGCACTGACAATTTTCTCAGCACCAGCTTCACTCACCTCTTATTCGGTTCCAGATCCCCCTTCTGCTCAACAGTATATGTTGCCAAAAGTGGAGACATTTCTCCCTCCCAGGACTAAATATTTCCCTTCTGTGGACCCATTTTTTGGTCAACTCCCCAGTCCTTTTGTTGACAGGCTAGAGTCTCCCTCAGGAATTTCTATCCATTCATCCAGAAGTCTCTCTGAAGGTGACTTGGTTAGATTGGTGGACCAGCTTTTGGTGGCCAGAGGTTTTCAGTCATCTACACAGACCTCCCTCCCTTCCGGAGCCGAGGCGTATTCTCCCAGGACTCCACCAGACTTTCCTCCTCTGACCTCCTTCCAAGGTTTGGAGCCCACCATTTCGACTATCCCAGTACCAGCTGTCTCAGTGCCGACAGTAGACCCTACCTTAGTACTGGGGTAGTCTCTGATGTCTTCAGCACCATTAGATCCGATGCACACCCAAGACCATGGTTTGGCTGTTGGTTCCGAGAACTTCAGTAAGGTTCCGGTTGTCAGCACAGCACTATCTTTGGCTCCTAGAGCCCTGGCAGTTTTGAACCCTCTCCCGGCTCCTGTTTTGGAGGACGGCTCATCGAAGTGGGGTGTGACCCTGATTCCGACCTTGTCCTCCTTGGTTCCAGGCTCCCATCCTTCTTCAGTTGGGCCTGCCGTGCAGAATTTAGAGAGAGCTTTAGCCTCAGTGGGCTCCCTGCTGGATCCATCTACATAGGAGTGTCACACTTTTGTATCCTATGGTTTGCAGCTGCCACAGCCTATTGCGTCGGGACAGCAGGCACAGGAGCTGCAAGACATCCCTGTTCAGGATCCCTTTTCTTCAGAGTCTTCCTCAGAGAGCCCCACTGAGGAGCCACCCTGTAAGAAGTCTTGGAAGAGGAAGCACCTAGATTCTCCAGAAGAATCTGTCACGGGAGACACAAGACTACAATGAAGGGGAGGGTTCCCCCCAATCACCCCCTGAAGATGTCTCCTTTGGAGACATCCTAGAAATCCTAAAACAGAGGGATGATTGGAAGCCCTCAAACCCATCCTCTGAGAAATCTGTGTTCTTGCATGTTTTTCGTGCCTGTCCATCTGCTTCCTAGGTGACTCCACCCTCTAACGATCTTAAGCTTATCATACAGCAGGCGTGGAAGGCTCCTGATTCTATAGAGCCCATTCCCTGGAGACTAGATAAAATATTGTCAGCCCCAGAAGACCAGCCACATTGGGAAAAAGGGTTTAGCACTAGATGCCATAGTGATGGCGGTGGCCATCAAAGTGGAAACTTGCCAAGGAGAGTTCTACTGTTGTTCCTCCCAACCGAGTGTCTTGGACGATGGACAGATTTGGGAAGCAGGTCTTTGCATCATCTACCTGTCTCTTAGGTCCTTGAATTTCATGGCATATTTCACTAGACTCCAAAGGGATCTGATAACTGAGCTTTTGGATACTTTTGCAGGAGCTGTGTCTGACGAGGTACGGGATAAAGTTGCTTCACAGCTTGCTACTCTCTAGTCTATTTCAAACTCATCCATGCGGCTCATTGCTCATGCAGCTGAAGGAACTTCTAGGGCAGCGGGTACAGGTGTTGCCATAAGGCGCCATGCCTGGATGTGCTTGTGTGACTTCACGGAGCCTTTCGAGTCTTCCTTCATCAATGCTCCTGTTCATGGTTCTTCCTTGTTTGGTCACAAAGTTAGAGACACTAGCCAGGTGTGAGAAAGATGGAAAGACCCTTTATGTTTTGGGCATTCGTTTCTCTACTCCTCAGCGATCATATTCTAGAAATCAGAGGAGTGGAAAAATGTGGCTCAAGAAATCCCAAGGGCCTTTTCGGGACACGTGGTGAAACCCCCCCCCCCCCCGGAGCAGAGGGGGGAGGGTGTTCTAATGGAAGACACCCTCCCCGTGGCGAGGAGGTCTGCATAATCAGGGCTCCAGAGATTCCTTTTCTGGACAACCCTACCAGCACTCCTGAATGGAGGCCCAGTGTTTACCTCTGGAAGCAGTCAGGGGAAGATTTTCACTGCACCAAACAACCTGTCTCATGATAACTTTGGATACTTCGGTACATAGAATTTATCACCAGAGGTTACAAGATTCCCTTCAGTCTCTTACCAAAGTCTCAAAAGCGAATTACCAGTGTTCCACCCAATCAGAGGGATTTAGCAGCAGTGGAAATTAAAATGCTGCTCCAAAAAAGTCATCCAAGAAGTCCTACCAGACCAAATAGGATCTAGATTTTACTTGAGATTCTTTTTAGTGCCATAAAAGACAGGGTACTGGAGACCAATATTAGATCTCAGCCTGCTGAACAAGTTTGTTCAGCAGACAAAATTCCAGATGGTCACACCATCCTATCTATCCTTCCCTTTCTGGAGAAGAACGATTGGATGTGCTCTATAGATCTTCAGAATGCATATTACCACATAAAGATGGACAAACGCTCCAGAAGGTATCTCCGCTTCTGGCTGGGACCCAGTCATTACCAATTTTGAACACTACCCTTCTGTCTCACCACAGCCCCCAGGGTGTTCACATAATGCATGGCAGTGGTAATAACTTACTTGAGGCAACACGGATTCCGAGTGTTTCCATACCTAGATGACTGGCTGCTCACTACCCCCTCCAGGCGTCTACTTCTTTCTGCCACAAACTTCGTGCTACACCTCACCGAATCATTAGGCATTTCAGTCAACAAGGAAAAGTCCCAGCTGACTCCTTCACAGGATCTAGAATTCATAGGAGCAGGACTAAATATAGTTTCTTGTATAGCCTCTCTTCTTCTCGACAGGCTACAAAAATTAATGTCGCAGGTTCAGACAAGTATTTCCAGAAACTAGGTTCCTGCTCATCTGGTACTTCAAGCTCTGGGAACCATGGCAGCAACAATAACCTTAGTACCTTTAGCAAGGTATCATATACGGCTGCTTCCATGGCTCTTGGCGACACAATGGTCAATTCTTTATCATCCCATGTCTCATCTAATTCTAATAAATTGTTGTAAAAAGGATCTGTCCTGGTGGATGAAGTCAGAAGAAAACTTAAGGGGCCACACATTTTCTAAATCCAAAAAAGAGGCCAGCACCAAGAGTGATACCTGAGTTTATTGCAAATTCAAACCGGTTACGGCAGTTTTGCCTTCATCAGTGAATACCGTAATCATCATATGTCATTCCTTATATACATCCGGCACAATGTCCCAATTAAATATTTAAAGAGACAGTATCAAGAAGCCAGTAATAATAGAAACTGGAAATACCTCTAGTATATAAATGAACATTCTCAAATATAATTATTTAATCTTTTATATATTAGTTATAAATGGTCATTTAAACCAGGTGAAAAAAGAGCTCCTAGCCTAATGATCCACATCCTTTCTTTGTCATTCAAAATACTGTGCCACCCTAACTTATTCACTCTATCACCCACTATCTTATCAATAATACAAAAATGGAATATTGCTGATTTATGTTCACATACATGTTTGTAGAGAGCATTCGTTTGTTGCGAATGTCACTAAGGTGTTCAGACATTATTATTCTAAAAGGTCTAAAAGTTTGTCCTGCATAAAAAGATGAACAGGAACATGCGGCCAACTAGACCACCCAGTCTGTTCAACAATTTGCAAAATGCTTAATCTTGTGTACCATTTGAGTATTTTTACTAGAGAACTCCTTAGATTTAGGCATATATCCACAAAAGGAGCAATGTCCACAAGAAAATGACCTAACCAACAAGTCCCCTGTAATGGTCAATTGTTCCAAAGACTGATTACCACCCTTTGATTTATAGTGATTAAAGTGAGACCCCAGTGTACGTCCCCTGTGTTAAGAAAACTTACATCTATCCGTAAGGAGACTTGATAGTTCCAGATTAGCCTGAAGAATATTCCTATTTTTATTAATAACATTTCTGATGGCATTGATATTCCTGCCATAAGTAGTAACAAATCGGATGCTATCCCCTGAAGCAGGATTTTTTCTTTTTGTATTGCAATAATTCTGACCTGTCTTGTGCACTAACCCAATTGCTAGCTGAAAGGATAGTTCCTGGTTTATAGCCCCTAGCTCTGAATCTGTGTATTAAATCAGTCTTATGATATTCATAATCAACATTGGAAGAGCAGATTCTTTTGATACGTAGAAATTGTGACTTTGGAATGTTCCTTATAATATGATCAGGGTGTAAACTAGTTGCCTGTAAAAGGCTGTTATACTCTGGATATTTGCAGAAGACCTGGGTCGACAAAGTGTGGTCTTGGTTTCTACAGATTTTAGCATCAAGAAAGTGAATTTCTTGGTAGTGCATATTGAGCATAAATTCAATACCCCACTTGTTTTCAATGAGGTATTGGACAAATTCCAAAAGATATTCCGTGTCCGCCCGCCAGACCATCAAACAGTTGTCCAGGTACCGCTGCCAAATATCCATCTCCCCCTGAAAAAATATTGTGTGATGTATCATATATAAGGAAGTTCCTCAAAATAGCCCATAAACAGATCCACGTATATGGGGGCAAAAGATGCTCCCATAGCTGTACCACAGACTTGCCAGTAGCATTCTTGTTGAAAATAGAACACATTCTTAGTTAGAACATGCTCTGCCATACAAATAAGTAGAGTGTTAAATCCTGGTGGATAAATGTCTGCTTTATTAAGCCAATATTCTAAAGCCTCCAGCCCAGCCCAGTGTGGAATATTAGTATATAATGCTGTGACGTCTAATGTACACATTATCCAATCTGGTTCTAATTGAGTGTCACTTAGGATCTTCAGAAATTCTGTTGTGTCCTTAATCCTGGATCTGACCATAGAAGGGGCTGTAGATATTTAGTGAGGAATCCTGATAAAGGTTCTGTAAGCGACCCCATACCAGAAATTATCTTTCTGGTGTTTTTTGCAAGTTTTTATGAATTTTAGGTAACAAATAGAATGTCTGTTTCTGGGGATCCTCAACTGTAAGATGAGACTATAAATGCCCTTGGGCAGATAGCCTAGTATGAACCTATGAACCTATGAGAACTGATGTACTAATAATGACTTCCTCAGCTGCCAACTTCAAAAAGGAATCGGTCTCCTTTTTGAATTGTTTGGTTGGGTCAAGAGGCATTGGCATGTAGTGTATCCCATTCTGGAGCTGTCTATGGGCCTCTGATAAAATCCATATCCATAACTACAATTCAATTATACTTGAGAATGTTCATTCATATACTAATAGAGGTATTTCCAGATTCTATTATTACTGGCTTCTTGATACTACTGTCTCTTTAAATATGTAATTGGGACATTGTGCTGGATGTATATAAGGAATGACATATGATAATTATGGTATTCACTGATGAAGGCAAAACTGCTGAAACCGGTTTGAATTTGCAATAAACTCGGGTATCACTCTTGGTGCTGGCCTCTTTTGTATTTGGACTTTGCTTTTTGGCCGTCTGCACCTGCCCTACATGCAAAGTTAATTTGGGTTTAGATCACATTGGTTCACTTTGCTGGGGGCTCCTGAGTGATCAGATGCATGTTGAGGCTGCTTATGCTGCACTTTTATTTCTAGCACTTTATTTTTGTTAAACTATCTCAACAGCGTACTTGGATTATCATTTACTGTGACTTGCAGCCAGGAAACAACATCTTTTGGACTTGTAGTTTGTTTGGTGAAGTGTTTTAAATGCTGTTCGGCAGGTATGTTGGCGTTTAAAATATCTTACGTCTGAAATATGAGCCTAAACAGAACCAAGATGGTGGCTTACTATTTATGAGATCCATTTTTGGAAAACTAAGGTCTTTGGTTATTTAATCAAGCCTATGGGACTGTGACAACATGATAGAAGGATCGTTGTGGCAGATATAACCATTGTAGACTTTTATGTTTTTCATGCAAGTATTCAGTCCACCATATTGTACCGCATCAAGCGATCACAATAAAACAGGGCAGGTGTGTGTTTATGGACTTACTTGGGCCTTTTGGAATAATTTAATGACATTTAACATATGAAGCTTGGTTATAACGTGTTTGGTGAAGTGTCTTTTACTTAAGAAATGCTGTTCGGCAGGTATCTTGGCGTTTAAAATATCTTATGTCTGAAATAGGAGCTTAAACAGAACTGAGATGGTGGCTTATTATTTATGAGATCCATTTTTGGAAAACTAAGGTCTTTGGTTATTTAATCAAGCCTATGGGACTGTGATAACAGGATCAAAGGATCATTGTGGCAGATGTAACCATTGTAGACTTTTATGTTTTTCATGCAAGTGTTCAGTCCGCCATATTGTACCGCATCAAGCGATCACAAAACTACAGGGCAGGTGTGTGTTTATGGACTTACTTGGGCCTTTTGGAACAATCTATTGACATTTAGCATATGAAGCTTGGTTACAACGTGGTATTACTGATTGCGACAACTGGATCAAAGGATCATTGTGGAGTATGGATTACAGCGGCCTTTTGGGACAGTTCATAGAGGACGCAATATTGAATGGCTCTACTGATTCGCGACAATAGGATTGAAGGATCATTGTGGCATATAGAGCAACTGGAGGCTCAAATTACAAGCTTTGGGACATAATTTGGTACATTTTGGATTGTAATTATTACAACTGGGTATTATCTTGTATATGGAACTTTGGACAACTGGAGTGCCTTCTCTGTGGAGGCTGCATGTCCTCCCTGCAGTCGAGTGGCCTCAGAAAGACATGCGTGAATGGGGCGTGCCTTCGCTGAAGGTAGAGCGTCAGGCTGGCACCTCGGCACCATAAAATCTACTGCCAATCATTAGCGGACTGGAGTTCCGCTGTGGAGACCCCTAACCGGGAAAAGCCGAAAAGACAAACAAACATGGAATTTTGGACAACTACAGTAGGTATACTGTTTTCCATATTTCACATGTAGGAACATTGTTTTATAATAGATATATGACCAAGATTTTTGTGATATATGCATACTAGGGTGCTTTGTGGCAGTCCATTTACATATTCAAGCAAATCATATCGTGTATAATACACCTTTTGCGGGTCACAGTTATTTGATCAAGCTCTTTCACTAACTTATTGTGGGATTTTATGAATTGCACACAAAATTGGATGTTTTTCTGATATTATTTACTGTTTAACCTATAGACATTACTGTTCAAATCAAATTATGTGTGTTTTCATAATATTCAATATATCAAGCTATGTGTAATTGTCCCCACTTAACACCAAGATCAGGTGGACATTTATTTTAAACAGCGAATGATTCATGTAAATCCTTGCTTTACAGGGGGACAACATTTGCATTTACATATTGTGTTTTCTTATAAACAAATTATTTGTTCTATTTTTAGAGAATAATACATTGTTTAATTTTCTCCATCTATTGTTAACATTTTTTGAAATGTATTACTGCCTATACTGTGGTTGAAAACCAATTCTAACAGAGAGAATACTATATATGTATAGCAATGATCATCTGTGTAATTCTCCAAAATAATTATTTGATACTTTTTTGGAGTCAATAACTGACAGAATGAGAAGGGATTTTTTTACTATATTTTTGAGTATTTTACCCATCCAAACGGATTTCTTTGGCTAAAGAAATCTATATAACCACCCTATTTTCTTCCCCTGTATTAATGATTTTTTGGGTTGATCCCAGAGCATAATTAGAGACACCTACCATGGACTTAGTCACTATACTGCAGGGTCTATCTGCAGGCAAAAATAATCTTCAAGTGTTTGGGGTTCAGAATAATGGTGGTCTTACTACTGGAGATACTAGGGACCCAAATGATCTTTGTAAGAATCTTTTTATCAAATTGACTAAAAGTATGACCAATTTACGCAGTTCAGTTTGGCACCTCAAACTATTTAAGGCCTATCAGGCTAAAAATATAACTCCGAAGGGGTTTGAGAATTCGGTCACAACCGTATGTCAGTAATCCAGATGATAGGCTATATGAGGAATGGGCAGAGGCTCAGCAAGATGCAACAATGTCATTTGTGAAAATATTGTCTTCCTTTTATGAACGGTCAATTCAGACCAATATCACAGAAGCCCAACATATTTGTGAGGAACTCAAGACATACGAGGGTCAGACATTATACCAAGAATGTCTTCAGAAACTATCCAAGGATTTACTAGCAACAGAGAAGAATTTAAGAAGTAAGAAACTACATAAGTGTCATAGGGATTTGACGGATTATGAACAGGATAAACCTTTTGGTATTAAAAAGAATGTCACCTTTTGTGATGGGGAGTATAGGGGGACTAGACCCAGAAAGAGGAGACCCAGATCCATTTTAAAGAAATCTAAAAATGATTACATTAGTACATCAGGGGAGGAATCCTCCATTATGGTAACAGAGCATGGGCTCACTCAGGGGTCCCTAGCACATAAGAAACAAAGAAATGCTTACCACCCTTTAGGCATTGGAAACATAGGGGTGGGAGAAAACATCACAAACGTGGAGAATTTGGAAACACTGTTACAAATGATAATTCCCAAGTAGCAGAATGCTCAAATGTACTCAACATTTCCTCTGTAACACTATCTGAAACGGCTATTAAACTATTAAACAAGGGATTAACATATGTTCCTGGTTTCTATGTTTATGAACACGGTATTGTGAAAGATGTTTTGTCATTTTGTAAACTGTTGAATTTAAAACTATATTTTGGTCAACAGAGTGACTCTCAAATATCTACTGATTTTCATTAAAAAAAAAATCTACTTTTCAGCCCCCTATGGACAAATATGTGTCCATCTTTCAAAAATCAGTTCTTAAAGATCTACACTTTCATGGTTATGAATCCCGGATGTTGGGTCACAACCTGTCTGGACTGGAACAACAAGCCCTTAGGGAACTAAAAAATAATCATGATATAGTCTTCATTCCTGTCGACAAAGGAGGAGCAGTTGTAGTTATGGATATGGATTACTACTTATCAGAGGCCCATAGACAGCTCCAGAATGAGATACACTACATGCCAATGCCTCTTGACCCAACCAAACGATTCAAAAAGGAGATTGATTCCTTTTTGAAGTTAGCAGCTGAGGAAGGAATTATTAGTACATCAGTTCTCAAACATCTTACAGTTGAGGATCCCCAGAAACAGACATTATATTTGTTACCTAAAATTCATAAAAACTTGCAAAAACCACCTGGAAGACCAATAGGTTCTGGTATGGGGTCGCTTACGGAACCTTTATCCGGATTCCTCACTAAATATCTACAGCCCCTTCTGACTATGGTCAGATCCAGGATTAAGGACATGACAGAATTTCTGAGGATCCTAAGTTACACTCAATTTGGCTTTTCCTGGTTAGGGGTCGCCACAGCGGATCACCTTGTCTGCTCATGATTGGCAGTGGAGTTTTACAGTGTCGAGTTGCCAGCCCGGCGCCCAACCTTCCACAGAAGGCACACACGCACTCACACCTAGGGCCAATTTTAGCATGTCCAATCCACCTACAGCATGTCTTTGGGATGTGGGAGGAAACTGGAGCACCCGAAGGAAACCCACGCGAACACAGGAAGGACATACAGACTCCGCACAGAAGGCACCCCAGCTGAGGATCGAACCGGAGAACCTCTTACTGTGAGGCGGCAATGCTAACCACTGCACCACCGTGGCCGCCCCAGAATATTGGCTTAATAAAGCAGACATTTATCCACCAGGATTTAACACTCTACTTATTTGTATGGCAGAGCATGTTCTAACTAAGAATGTGTTCTGTTTTCAACAAGAATGTTACTGGCAAGTCCATGGTACAGCTATGGGAGCATCTTTTGCCCCCATATACGCAGATCTGTTTATGGGCTATTTTGAGGAATTCCTTATATATGATGCATCACACAATATTTTTCAGGGGGAGATGGATATTTGGTGGCAGTACCTGGACGACTGTTGGATGGTCTGGTGGGCGAACACGGAATATCTTGTGGAATTTGTCCAATAACTCAACGAAAATAAGTAGGGTATTGAATGTACGCTCAATATGCACTACCAAGAAATTCACTTTCTTGATGTTAAAATCTGTAGAAACCAAGACCACACTTTGTCGACCCAGGTCTTCCACAAATATCCAGAGTATAACAGCCTTTTACAGGCAATTAGTTTACACCCTGATCATATTATAAGGTACATTACGAAGTCACAATTTCTACGTATCAAAAGAATCTGCTCTTCCAATGTTGATTATGAATATCATAAGACTGATTTAATACACAGATTTAGAGCTAGGGGCTATAAACCAGGAACTATCCTTTCAGCTAGCAATTGGGCTAGTGCACAAGACAGGTCAGAATTATTGCAATGCAAAAGAAAAAAGCCTACTTCAGGAGATATTATCCGATTTGTTACTACATATGGCAGGAATATCAATACCATCAGAAATGTTATTAATAAAAATTGGAATATTTTTCAGGCTAATCGGGAACTATCTAGTCTCCTTATGGATAGATGTAAGTTTTCTTATCACAGGGGACGTACACTGGGGTCTAATTTTAATCACTATAAATCAAAGGGTGGTAATCAGTCTTTGGAACAATTGACCATTACAGGGGACTTGTTGGTTGGGTCATTTTCTTGTGGACATTGCTCCTTTTGTAGATATATGCCTAAATCTAAGGAGTTCTCTAGTCAAAATACTCAAATGGTACACAAGATCAAACATTTTGCAAATTGTGGAACAGACTGGGTGGTCTATTTGGCCACATGTTCCTGTTCATCTTTTTATGTTTGACAAACTTCTAGATCTTTTAGAATAAGAATGTCTGAACACTTTAGTGACATTCGCAACAAACAAATGACGAATGCCCTCTACAAACATGTATGTGAGCATAAATCAGCAATATTCCAATTTTGTATTATTGATAAGAAAGTGGGTGATAGGGTGAATAAGTTAGGGTGGCACAGTATTTTGAATGACAAAGAAAGGATGTGTATCATTAGGCTAGGAGCTCTTTTTTCACCTGGTTTAAATGACCATTTATAACTAATATATAAAGATTAAATTATATTTGAGCATGTTCATTCATATACTAATAGAGGTATTTCCAGTTTCTGTTACTGGCTTCTTGATACTACTGTCTCTTTAAATATGTAATTGGGACATTGTGCTGGATGTATATAAGGAATGACATATGATGATTATGGTATTCACTGATGAAGGCAAAACTGCCAAAACCAGTTTGAATTTGCAATAAACTCAGGTATCACTCTTGGTGCTGGCCTCTTTTTTTGGATTTGGACTTTGCTTTTTGGCCATCTGCACCTGCCTTATGTGCAAAGTTCATTTGGGTTTGCTGCACATTTTCTCCCTCTCTGCCCAAAGCAATAGTGACCATGGGCACTTCCCACATTGGGTGGGGGAGCATTATCTGGGAAAGACAGCCCAAGGCACTTGTCCCTACAAGAGGCCAATTTGCAGATCAACGTCCTAGAATTGAGGGCAGTGCTTTTAGGGTTTCAAGCCTTTCAGTCTGTCTTCCCTTCAGGGACAGTTGCAATCCAGTCAGACAACATGTCTGTAGTCTGGTACATCAACAAGCAGGGGGGACCAGATCCTACCCCCCCTGTGTCAGGAAGCCCTCAGGATTTGGCAATGGGCTTATCACTTCCAAACACTTTGCATATCCTGGCAAACTCCAGCGGGATTGCGGACAAAATTGAGCAGATGCATCCTCCTGCCTCACAAGTGGTCTCTCAATCACAACATAGCGATGAAAATCTTTTGTCATTGGGGCCAGCCTTGTTGCGATCTTTTCACCATGCCTATAAACAACAAATGCAGCAGCTGTTTTGCCCTAATTCCCCCACATGGGGAGTCCCCGAGAGACACACTTCTTGATTGGCTCCCGGAACTACTTTATGCCTATCCCCCTACTCCAGTGATTCCTCAGTTCTTGAGGAAAGGCCAAAGGTTGAGAAGCAAAGTAAATCTCATGTCACCCTGTTGGCCCCACCAAGTCTGGTTCCCCATTCTTTGGCCTCATCTAGTTCACCGTCCTTGGATTCTTGACCCAGTTCCAGTCTTGCTGTCTAACCCACAGGGACCGGTGCATCTCAATCTTCACAATCTCAAGCTGACAGCTTGGTATCTCCAATTCCAGTAATTGCCAGGCAGAGCAACTTACCTTCAGTACAAAAGTTTCTTCTGGCTTCCCATAAACCATCTACTGGGAAACTCTTCCTTAGCAAATGGAAGAGATTTTTAATTTGGGCCCATGCAAACAATGTAGACTCCTTTTCAGCATTAGTTGATAAGGTCCTGGAATATTTAGGTTTGTTATTTGAACTGGGAGCTTCTACTTCCACCATCAAAGTCCAATTAGCAGCAATTTCCAGCTTTCACAACGGATTTAATTACCATTTCTTGATGTCTCATCATTTATGCAAAATCTTTCTTAAAGGTGCTTTACATCTAAAGCCCCCATTCAAAGATCCTATAGCACCATGAGATTTGACTCTAGTACTACAGTCTCAAGTTTGACAGTCCTTTGAGCCAGCAGCTACGTGCTACCTCAGATTTTTGTCATGGAAAACTCTCTACCTGGCTATCGCTTTTGCCTGGAGAATTTCTGAATTGCAGACTGTGTGAAACATCCTTGTATAATTTTTCACAAGGGGAGAGTGTCGCTAAGAACCAGTCCGTCCTTTCTCCCCAAAGTGGTATCAGATTCTAATATTAACCAGTCTATAGACTTGCCTATCTTCTTTCCAAAATTTTCAGATAAAGGTGAATACTGCTTGCATCTGCTGGACGTCCACAGACAGTTGCGTTTCTACCTGGACAGAACAAAAAATATCTAACAAATCAGACAAATTATCCTTTTAAGGATCCACTTTGGGAAAAAAAAAGATGGCTTAGGGATTGTGTTACCTTTGTCTACAATCAGAATAAACTCAAGCTACCTGCTCCGGTTAGAGCGCATTCCACCAGATCTGTATCTACTTCAGCTGTCTTTCATTCCAAGGCCTGCATGGAAGAAGTATGTGTGGCTGCAACATGGGCCACTCCTCATACCTTTATCACTCGTTACAAATTAGATATGGTCTCCAGGGGAAGAGCATCCTTTGGCTCTCTGGCACTCAGGAATATCTTTCCTTAGGGCCACTCTGGGATCTAAAGTAGCTGGAGACTGTCCCATTTGTCAAGAATGAATGTAGATTGGTAACATCAGATAAAGAAGCTATGTCCTTACCATGGTTGCAAACTGGCTCACAGAACCCACAGTGTCAAAGTAGCTGACTCCACTCGTAACTGGTTGGCAGTATAACTTGGAGTCCCACAGGGTTCGGTCCTGGGTCCTCTCCTGTTTGGTATTTACTTATCTGAAGTCCAGGCCAACACAGTGGGACTATGGCTGACAAAGTTCGCAGACAATTGCAAGTTGGGAGCTATTAACTCCCCAAGTGATGTTGACATCCTACAGAAAGGCCTCACTGAGACCAACGTCTGGTGTCAGAACCATGGCCTTAAGCTTAATGCCAAAAAATGTCGTCATCTCCTTTGGGAAAAACCCGGTTCCCATGAATTACCGCATCGATGGTAGCCCACTGAACACAGAAGGCGTTATAAGAGATCTGGGAACACAGGTTGACAGCAACTTCTCTTTTGACCACCACATTGACACTGTGGTCAGAAAGTCCTTCTATGTGGCACATCTCATTACTAAGGGTTTTGCATCCAGGAAGAAAGAGGTCATTGTCTCCCTCTACCCTTCCCTCATTAGGCCAATAATTGAGTACAGTGCCCCATTTGGCATGTACCTCACTAAACACCTGCAACAACTGGAGAAGACGCAAAAGTGCCTCACAAAGAGGATCCTAGGCTTTAAACATTTGTCGTATATGGACAGACTCAAAAAACTCCAACTATTCTCTACCTCATATCGCCTACTTAGAGGCAATCTCTGCTTGACATACAAAGCCATGTCTGACCCAGATCTATTAGAAATGCTACATCTAAAGAAATCGCAATTCATCCGTACCATACACTCCAGAGACCTCAGCCTCATTACCACAATCAACAAAACATGCTGAAGGGACAGGTTCATAACCCATAGACTGCCCATGCTAAGGAATATACTTCCCATGCATGTCAAGCAGAGCACCTCACTGGCCTCTCTGAGATATCTTGATGAGTGGATGGGAAATAGAAAATTCACCCTAGGGATCACTCCAGTGGCTTTACTCGACAGAGGCACTAGAAACTAAGGTGGGGTGGCACAATGCCAGGGTAATCCTATGGACTAGGCTTGTAAAGGCTCCAGGGCCATTAGCTTAGTACACACCTATGAACCTATTACGTTCCATCTGTGTTGTCAATCTTCATTCATTCTTGACATCACACCCTCCTGCCTCCTCCAAAGAACTTCTGTAGGATTGGATCTTTGTCCTGGGAGGTTTGTAGGGTTTTACCTTAGACATGGCTTCTGTCTTTTTCCTATACTTAGGCTGCAAACTTGATCTGAGGTAATGGAGAAAGAGGCACTGTGGGTAGAGCCTTAACTCGAGAGTTTTTGGCTGGCACAAGCTGTATAATGGCTGAGCCGGTTCCGAGGGGTAGGAACAGAGTCCCATTCGTCAAGAATGAATGAAGATCTACAACACAGATCATTATGGTAAGGACATAACTTTTTTTTTTTCGAGACAATGCCCTTACTTATGAGATGAGCAATATAAAATGCCCTTCTTACCACCATGGAGACATGGTGATCAAAGGTAAGGGTTCGGTCAACCAGTATGCCCAGATCTCTCACCACTGAATGCGAGCTTAGACAATTGCTATTGATGTGGTAATTTGCAGGAACATCGCCCTTACCAAAGGTGATGATGATGCATTTTTTTGCATTAAGTTTAAGACCATGACTTTGGCACCAATCGTTTGCCTGTGTAAGTCCATCTTGCAGAATATTGACATTGTTTGTGGACTCAGTGATTGCTCCCAGTTTGTATTCATCTGCAGACATGGTCAGCCACAGACCTTTAGTTGGTTTACTATCAGAAGGTTGAAGTGGGTTCAGTCGAACCCACTTCAAGTCGATGTCTGGAGGCCAAACGGCGACAATGTCAAACCCGACATTGTCGAAGTATGAATCTCGCCCCCATCTTGACCCATGTTAAAGCCCACTCCAAGGTTTACATAAAGTCGTATTTCGACAATGTCAGAATGTGACATTGTCGCTTTCGTGTACATGGGTCAATGATCCCATCATTCGATGGGGTCTGGTTCTACCTTCTGATGATAAACCCCTTTAGTTTTTGCTTGGACATCAGAGAAGTAGATTCTGAACAGTAGGAATACCAGAACCGAACCCCTTGGAGCACCACTCATTACGGATCTTCTAGAGGAGGTGGATTCCTCTATTTTAACTGTATGAGTTCTAGCATTGAGCCAGTTCACAACCCACCTGACAGTGTATGGGTTGATACCCAACTGGGTAAGTTTGGCAATGATGTCTGAGTTGGGGGGGTGTATTGAAGGCCAGGTCCAGGCAGGCTGTATGCACAGATTTACCCTCATCTAGGGATTTGGTGACAGTCTCAAAGACATCCACCAAGCTTAACAGACATGATCTCCCCTTGACAAATTCAAACTGGGAAGGGACAGGCATTTAGAGATTTCCTATATCGTTATTGATGAGGTCCATGATGATTTGCTCCATGGCCTTGCAGATAAGGCTGGTCAAACAAATGGGTCTGTAGTTCCCGGGGTCAGTGGATGCACCTCCTTTATGCAAAGAGATGATGTTAGCTGTTTTCCATTTCTCTGGTATGAAGCCAGTGCTTAGGCTATGATTGAACAGAATAACCAGTGTTCTTGCTAATTCCTGTTCTTACCCATGTAGAGCACAGCCTGGAATGTTATCTGGTCCCATAGAGGCTGTGTTTTTGGCCTCGGAGAGGGTGTTTAGGATCTGCTCCTTAGAGATGCAAGGTGGTGGGAATGCTTAGGGGTATGTGTGATGGGGACAGGGAAGTGAAATGTTCACTGAATCTGTCAGTGAGCAGGTTTGCTTTATCCACAAGTTCTGTGTATATAGTAGAATTGACTACAAGTTAAGCGCAAATCTGGGACTTTTCTTTAAGGTTATGGATGTAACTGAAGAATGCCTTATGATTTTCCTTAGTTGTAGAAGTTAATTTGGATTCATAGTTAGCTTTGGAGGACTTCACAAGGAGTCCAGTTTGGTTGTTTAAGTTGAGGAGGGAGTGTTTCCAGTTTTGAGACTTTCTGCCTACTTTGACAGCAATTTCTTTCTCTTATTGTATAGCCTGTTAATGGCAGATTTCCACCAGACAGGTTTGTTCTTCCTTGAAGATTTTACTTCGGTCCTGTCCGGTACGGCAGCATTAATACAATTGTGTATAGCCAAGCATAGGTGTCCTTCTCAGGGGGGAGGGGGGCTATGAAGCTATTTATGCTGTCTTGTAAGAGGCTGTAATTAGCCTTGAAAAAGTTTTTTATCCTAGTTACTGCTGGGGGGGCAGACAGTTGTTATAGTTACTTTTAACGAGGTTATAGTTACTTCTAACAAGATTGATCTGTGGTCAGACCTCATCAGGGAGGGCAGAACAGTGGGAATGGTGCAGTGCTTCCCATGTTGGTGAGCACCAGTCAGGATATTTAAGCCCTTTGTGGGGGTATCAACCAGCTGATCCAGGGCATTGGCGTTAACGTAATCCATAAACCTTTGGGCAAGTGAATTAAAACATGTATAATTTACCCAGTCAATGGAAGAGTAAATAAAGTCACCCAAAACCAGGTTGTTTGGTTGCATCTTGATTGATTCAAGTAGATTCATGTAGGCTGAGTGGATGTCTTGACCTATGGAGGGAGACCTATAGCTGGCAATAACTTAATAATAAGGGTCTTACCAACAGTCAGTTGCACCATTAGTAATTCCAGGGAATCATGCTGTACAGCCAATCTGGAGGTGTATTTATCTTTGAATAATGATACACCACCTCCTTTAGTTCTCATGCGTTTGTGGTCTGAACATTTGGAAGGAAATGTAAATTGGTATGGCTGGGGTAGTCTCCGCAGCCTTAAACCAGGTCTCTTGTCAGCAGCATCCAAGGTAAGGGCTGCTTCCAGAGAGTGCAATTTCAGGTTTAGACTCATAACGTTTAGCAGCATAACCTTGAGGTTGTTTTTAGTGGATATTTTGACGTCTGGTATTTTGTTCTTGTAACATTGCCTGAAAAAGGTACTGTGGGGGTGGTATGAGCCTTAGCCATTAACCAAAATCCCAGGGGTGACGTGACAGACAAAGACAATCTCTGGCAAAGCATAGAGGTCTGTCGACCATATCATCCCAGGCTAATAGATACTGGATCCCCTTAGAATGACACCAGAAACTTAGCCAATTGTTGAACTCAGTAATTTTTGTTTGTATTGTGGCATCATCCTAGGTGAAAGTAAAGTGTTGCTCAAGGCTAGGGACATACCTGCTTGAGGCACATGATCGGAGAGTTCAGTCATGTCTTTCTTCATAAAGTCGAGTGAAATACGTCTCAAGTCATTCACACCAACATGGACTATGATGGAGTCATAACAGTACTTGGTATTGAGAAACTTGAGTACATGTATGATTTGATGGATCCTGTCACCTGACAGACAGCTGACCATGACCTTTTCCTTATCCAGCCTGGTGAGCGGTACATCTGTGTTTCTCACAATGGAGTTACCCATGACTAAGGTGTTTAACTTGTGTTATGCCTTATGGGCTTGTCTGATGAACAACTGGTGTGTGAGATATTATGCGTACTATGTTCTGCATGCATGGGTTGTATTATGTGCAGCATGCTTGTGTTTGGGGGAGGTCTCTGGTGTGGGTTTATGTGTTTGGTTGGTGTGGGAGATTTGGTGTGCATGATGACTACCTGCTTAGTGTCAGATGTATTGACTGGTGAGCAAGAGTGCCTTGATTGTAGGTTTTTAATATAGATACATCTCTCACATAATGAATTTCTGTGATCTAGTAGAAGTGGGTTGTCAGTGTACATGAGGCAGTTGCTACATTGCCCCAAGATGCCCATGTCAACCAGACTGGCTGGAGAAACTGTGGGAAGTTGTCTGCCCATAATGCTAGGTAAGTTTTAATGTGACCAGAAACGAGGAGATGGCAGGAAGGACCAGGTAAGTTAGAGGACAGGAAAAGAGGTCAAAAACACGAATGGCTAGTAGGTAAGATCTGTGTTGACACACCAGGAGCTTTGCTGAATCACCTGTCAGTGAGGCTCACTCAAGAGAACTCTCTGATGGAGCAGCAGCTAAGTACTAAAGGAAAATTTGTAGGCAGAAATGTTTGTCTCTATAACCAGCAAGGATAATAACCTCCACAAACCAAATAGCAACTTGTGGAGGAAATAAGGCACCAGAAATTTTTACCAAAATTTTAATAGTCCACAGTACGCAAACAGCTTTCCAACGAAAAAAACACCAAGGTTCACAGCACACACCAAGGTTCACAGCACTAACGCAAAATCTGAACACTGCGTTTTCGTTTAACTCACTTCAAATGCAGTTCAATAATAAATCAGGACGTATACTTCGGTATTTATACCCAACCTTGTACTATTTAAGTTTGCCATCTGCATATGTTTTTACATCTGCACTTTTTTCAGCTCACAAATAACCCGAAGGCAGAACCGAATGCTCCATCCACAAAGCAATCGCATAGGTCCTCCTACATAACGAAAGCGCACACCAGCCGTAGCCACCCCACAAACAGCAGAAACCGATTAGGGGAGACACAGTATCAGGATAATAACCTCTGTGAGGCAATGCACAATGGTGCACTTCATGCAGATGCTGTGCTTATATAGCTAACGTAAGCAAACATAGCTAAACAATTTAACCAGTAAAAAAGCTCAAAACAGAATCCCATTCCAGAAACCTTTAGATGAGTCTTGAATGTACGCTCCTGCCACAAGAGTACAGGGGAACCCACTCCGACAAAGATAGCCTGGTTTTGTGCCCCATTTGTACAAACAGAACTAGATTCAACAGATCTGAATCTAGTCTATGGTACAGCAGACAAAGTGCAGTGATACAATAGGATTCAGTAGAAAACAGTTTAAAACAGTTGGTACAGCAAAAAATACAGTTATAAACTGCAAAACGGAGTTAAAAATTTTACTTAGTTAGCTGAGATCATCAGAAGCCTTGGATTTGATTGTATGGGTACAGCAGAGCAGTGGCTGGATGCTAAACACTCTGGAGCTTTATTAAAACAACATTGCAAATAGCACGTTAGTTTGTTTCATGTAAACATATGAAGTCAGTCCACAGAGATCAAGGAATTAAACTAGTGATACTTGGTGACTGTCGAGCTGTAGTTCTGCAAGTGGAAGTAGCATTTTTAAAATTGACCCCCTTGTTTTGTGAAAGACTATGTAGTTATTTTAAAAAGGTCACAAAACTCTGGGAGTAAGGAAATTTCTGCTTGATCACAAAACTCTGGAGGAAGCTTCTTCTTGCCTCCCTTCAGTGTTTGCAAACTGACATAATTAGTATATTTAGATATATGAAGATACAAGGGGGGCAATCCACCCTGCAAAAACTTTCTGTATTTCTGTAAAGTCAATAATGTGCATTGTCAGCTTAAAAGATTTATGCTTCTTTTTTATTTCTCCATATCTTGCCTGCTTAACCTTCCAGCTCATCCTTTAGTTTCTGCAGTCACACATCTTGGATCCCTCAATTGCACCTTGCTAGGATACCCAAATCATGAGCATATCACTGGTTGAACTCCCCAATTACTTGGAAAGTCAGCCTTGTGATGTACATTTATAGGGGTTGGAGAGCAAAGGATCCATTGAGATTGCATTGACATACAGGATGTGTCACTGGAAGTCATGTATGCAGAGCTGGTTAGAATCCCTAGCTTTGTGAGTGGCATGCAGTGACTTCATGACATGCTGCCATTCCCCCCAGTATGCCACCTCCAAGGCTCCTGGTCTCCACCATAGGTTACACAAGCAACAATTTACCTTGAACCCTTCACTTGTGACAGGAGTACTAGCCACTGGTGCTTCATTCTCCTCCCCACAACCCACAGGTCACCTCTGCTAGCACAATTTTGATGATTTGTGGTATGATATTTTGTTATAGATTTTGCAAATTAAATAACACTATGTTGGAATAAGTTACTCAGCACCAGTACAGTTTCACATCCCAAAACCAAGAATTATTTATTTCATGGTTGCAGAGAAAAAGCAACTTATAAAAGCTCCATTCAAACAATCAGCAGTATTCCGGAAGAAACCACTGTGACCATTAACTGTCACAGCAAAAAAGTCCATTTAGTGAGATCACAAAAAACAGCATGTCAAAGACACATTAGCTGCTGTGAGGACAGACCTCATTATCAGCTAATCTGCATGACTCTAAATAAAGCTGTGATTACCACAAGTAGTGATAAACACATTTGCTGAGGTAATCATTTCTGGTGGCTCATCCATCACTTTGGCGCAAGGATCCTCCCCAATTTACCCCCACCCCCACACACACACACACACACACACACACACACACACACACACACATGCACACATTCAGGCATTTGTGCACACATACACCCATACCATAGATTAGACATGACACACACACACTCATTTGTACTCGTGGATGCGCTCACCCATTCACTCACTCACACACACACACACACACACACACACACACACACACACACACACACACACACACACACACACACACACACACACAGCCACTACCACCATCACTCCACTAAACTAGACGATTACCTCTAAACAGAGTTACTTAAATAACAGAGCAAGTATACAACATAAGCAGACCAACAAGTTAGTCCAGGGCAGCTTATACTGGAATCAGCAAAGGACATTAACAGCCACAAGAAGCAAAGCCAGTGGCGGCTGGTGACTTCAAATCACAGGGGGGCTGCAGGAGACAGCGGAATGGGTGGGGTCAAGGCGAGGGGGTGTGGTCAACCAGAAAGGGGAGGAGCTATGCACAAAACCACAAAAAACTAACTTTAATTAAATACGCTGCCCTGGGTGGCAAACCATCATTATGAAAGTCCAATCAAGACAAAAATAAGTGTAGAAGAATAAAAATATTTCAATGCATTGGCTGCATGACAGCTTACTTAATATCTAGATGGAAACAAAAGGTTGCGAGGCATGAAAAAATAAATTACTTTTTAAATACATTACTGGAATGCCAGTCAAAATCAAGTATAAGAAAAACCAGAAGCACTCAACTCAAACCACTTCTCCTTGCACTGCAGTCCTAATTATAATATGTTCAGCTTTATTAAAGTACCAAGTAACATGCTGAAAGTAGAAATCTATGTGATGCCCCCACTTGTAAAAATGTTTCTTATCCAAAAAAGACCTGATGCCTGACAACTTGTTTCATGGGGAAAACATGATAAAAGTAAAAAATGAAAAGCAAACAAGAAACAAGCTCAAGATACATTGCTTAAAGGATTACTGTACAGGTTATGGACCACACATGATTGGCATTCTGTTTAGTTTACAGGTAAAGTCTGTAGAGATGACTGGAAGTCTCCAACAAGTGTAATGAGCTTTTTAAAATAATGGAATCCTGTCCTTTAATACCCAAGGCTTATACATTATCTAGTCAAGTATTCTCTGCATGGCAACAACAGAAAGGCTTTCAATGTTGGCAATTCTTTAACAGTATGCTTATTAAAGCTTACTTGCATCTTATGATCTCAGACAAGCTTACCTTATGGTCATTAAAGCATTGCTACTTAAAAACACAGAGCAACAGGCACTTTGAGTAATAAGCATAAATCAACAGTACAAAAATATGACAGAAACCAGACCATTCTGCAAAATCAAGGACAGATGAAAAGCCACTGTAGTACTTATGCAGTGTGTCTTCCCCATCCAAGGTAGATACAATTACTCCTTGCCTTGCTTGGACACATCGAGTCACTACATGGGGGAGTGGGGTGCAACAAGCATGTCACAATTTGAAATCTCTCTGGCTGACTGTGATGGCCCTGACACATTTGTCATACCTCTCAACCTCAAGAGCAAGAAATCTGGACAAAGCCATACACAGAAGTGGGACAAAGGCCCAACAATAAGGACAATTTTTAAATATTGCTCTAATAAACTTAGAAAGATAATAGAATAGGTCTTGCATTAGTATGAATTTTCTGAAGGGTATAAAATATGAAACTCAAATGTCTGTCATTTTCTAACTTCAGTCTTTAGTGATTTGTCACTAATTTGCCAAAAACACAATTTTATGAAAAATGGACCAAAATGTGATGCAAAAATATAAAATAGACACACAATACAGCTGCTACCTGTCAAAGAAGGGACACTTTAATATTAGTACTGCTACCTTGAGCAGCTGACAAAATATAAAAGAATCTACATGCATTTCAAGTAATCTATAACTTTGATTATTACAGTTATTTCTTAATTGTAAACCCTCCATGTTTTCTTCCAAAATTGCTATTTTATGGAGGGATTATAAGGGGAAGAGCAACATTTTCAGCAAAAAATTGGGGACAGTTGAGAGGTTGGCTATGCCTAATTCTATAAAGCAATTTATTTGCATGTACCTCTCAACCTGTTAATGCAGTAAATCTGAACAAGGCCAAATATATTGGGGGCACATATAAACAGTACTAAAAATTGCTCTTGTATAAATTGGGACAGTTGATAGAACAGCTCTTGCTTTAACATGCATTTTTCTGAAGGTTATGAAGTCTGAAACTTATTATTGAGTGACTTCTGGCAAATCATTTAGGAATTAAAACTACAAATTTTATGAACAATAAACCAAAAATAAGAAGCAAAAATCTATTCATTCTTTGAAAATCTGGACAGTTGGGAGGTATAGTTCAGCTGGGCCTGTCTGAGTTTGCTGCCCTTCCCCCCCTGACAAAATAATGGTTGAATGGAGCCTCTGCAGCCATTCCAATGAACCATTATACTTGGCTATTTCACTCCATTTACCATAAACACTAATGTGCATACTGCTTTACTTCTATGATGAGTTGGACTTCATTTGAAAGTTTTATTTTGTATTTTACAGCACAAACACTAAGTCATCTGTTAAACAAAGCAATGCAGTCTCACAATGAAAACCTAGCATTAAAACTTCTCTGCCCTTGAAACTCACATTCATTGAAACAGCATTGAAACCCACATTCAAAGAAAATACATTTTGCCAGTGGCAGATAAAGATTAATTATGGGCTGTTTTCGAATCATAGGCTCCTTGCATATGAAACATACATGTGCTCTTTGATACACCTTCCTCATTGTACTAAAATTATATTCCTTGTACAATACAGTACACTTGTTAGAGGGTGTTTTAAATTTGTTTTGAACATTTTTCCAGTAAGCAATGAAACAAACCATATGCACCCATAATGGCAAAACTGCCCAGTTGAGAACATTTACCATAAAAAGTCTACTCAGACTTCCACAGTCCACCATTATTAGTAAATATACACAATTCTACAGTCCACCATTATTAGTAAATATGCACAATTCCACAGTCCACCATTATTAGTAAATATGCACAATTCTATAGTCCACCATTATCAGTAAATATGCACAATTCTACAGTCCACCTTTATCAGTAAATATGCACAATTCTACAGTCCATTATCAGTAAATATGCACAATCTCTGAAGTCAGTCATCTAAATAATTCCACATTAAAGAAATCTGTAACTAATGAAGCGGTTGTTGCTAGCAATCACCTTTATATTTCATGGTTTCATCGAAAAATAAAGTGTCTGTTGCCTCTCAGGAATAAATTGCCTATATTACATTAAAAAAATGATAAGCTAGTAATAATATTGCAAGAGGAAATGGATGGCAAACTGATGACGAACTCATAGTTAGCATCTTCACCAAGGAGAACATTCTCAGTACGGCAGCATCCACCCCTTGTGGGAGTAGAACCCATAGCCTTCTGCATCAAAAGCAAGTACACAACCTGTTGTGCTATAGTATTAACTAGGCAAAGCACTAAACTTCTATTCCCCTGCAGCTCTCAGCTCCTTGTAAAATCTACTCAATACTCAACTGCATCTCAACTTCGCAGCTCAAGAAAACTGGAAAAAGCCAAAATGTATTGGGGGTCAAAGCCCAAAACAGGGACACATTAAACATTGCTTGTATAATCTTGGAAAGTTGCTAGAATAAAATGTTGTGTTGCCACCATATATTTTACTGCCAAGGTCCCTGAGCAAAAACAGTCAGAGTAACATACCACTACGCCACATCAGCTGCTTTGTAAAAGAGAGGAAGACTGAAACTTAAATGGCTATCATTTAGTGAATTCAGTTCTCACCATAGCTGTCAACCTCTTAGTACAAAACACCTGGACAAACCCAGTAATGAGGGAATACAGCCCTCAAACATATTCAGTGAATTCAGTTCTTGCCATAGCTGTCAACCTTAGCACAAAACCTGGACAAAGCCAATAATGGGGGAATACAGTCCCAAAAATAGGGACAAATTTAAAATATTCATCTTATAAACTTAGAAAATTGCTAAAAAAGGTTGTGCTACTATGTATTCTGAAGAACATGAAGTTTGAAATTCAAATGCCGGTCAATTTTACTGCGGACAGAACAAAAACAATTTTCAGCAGAGACGCAGGGATTAATACTGCAGACACGTCTTTGTAAAATGGCAGGGCACCAGAGCAAATCCACACAAATACAGGGAGGAGATGCAGACAGAAGCCACCCCAACCAAGAATCAAACCAGAAAACCTATAGCTGTGAGGCAACAATACTACCACTGCACCATCAATTATGCAAGGAATTAAACATTCAGAAACCTAAAGTCTGAAATTCAAATGCCTGTCAATTTTACTGCGGACAGAACAAAAACAATTTTCAGCAGAGACGCAGGGATTAAAACTGCAGACACGTCTTTGTAAAATGGCAGGGCACCAGAACAAATCCACACAAACACAGGGATGAGATGCAGACTCCACACAGAAGCCACCCCAACCAAGAATCAAACCAGAAAACCTACCACTGCACCATCAATTATGCAAGGAATTAAACATTCAGAAACCTGAAGTCTGAAATTCAAATGACTGTCAATTTTATTTAACATTTTTTAACCAGGACAGTCTGACTTGGAACAAATAAACAATTTTCAGCAGAGGCCCAGGAAGAAATAATGCGGACATGTCTTTGTAACATGGGAGGACACAAAAGCAAACCCACACAAACACAGGGAGAAGATACAGACCCCACAAAGAAGGAACCCCAGCCAAGAATCAAACCCGAGAACCTGCAGCTGTGAGGCAACACTGCTACTACTACACCATCAAATATCAAGCATTGCAGCATTTACAAACCACAGATATTATGAGGAACAGATCAGATCGAATATGAGGCAAAAATCTGCAATTTTTTTACAAATGGTGGTGGGTAGGGAACTCAAGTCTTTAACACCTGCATACAGG
Organism: Protopterus annectens; assembly: GCF_019279795.1. NCBI lineage: Eukaryota > Metazoa > Chordata > Ceratodontiformes > Protopteridae > Protopterus > Protopterus annectens. Next base: position 1,224,185,917 of record NC_056743.1, read on the forward strand.
GTACAGGGTTCAAGCCTGAGGTATTCCCTACCACACCACCATGAGCACCTGGGGCGTTGTCACACACACACACACACACACCATACACAAACTCCAGTAAAGCATAAGCACCATACACAAACTCCAGTAAAGCATAAGCACCATACACAAACTCCAGTAAAGCATAAGCACCATACACAAACTCCAGTAAAGCATAAGCACCATACACAAACTCCAGTAAAGCATAAGCACCATACACACACACAATCCAGTATAAACATTGTAAAATAAAGGTAAAAAGCACCATACACTTACCTGAATATATCCAGCTAACGTACATCCTTCCCACGCAATACTCCAAAGACCCGCGAGATCCCAAGCAAAGCCCGACGAGATCCCAAAGCTCCTTCCCGACGACGAGACTGTCCTGACTGCTGCTCTTGCAGTCCGGACGCGACCCATAATCCTAGCGAGTCTGTGCACTTTAAAAGTCTTCTTGTGTCCCCCTATGGGGACTGCCGGACTGCCTTGAGCATGCGCATAGACCGACAGTAGTCGGAACTACTGCGCATGCGCGAAGTCCGCGAAATTTCAAAAAATACTTTTTTTTCTATTTTTTTTTCTATTTTTTTATTTTGAGGGGGCTGCAGTCCGGCAGCTCGATGCCACGAGCCGCCCCTGAGCAAAGCAGCTGCTAATACTTAATGACCAGCAACATTTAAGGTAAGAACTCAAGACCACTGCAGCCAGTAAGAATTGGAGTGACTTTAAGTGAAAGGCTAGCTGGCTTTGCTGCCATAGAGGCATAAAGCTCTTACTGTGATCCAGGTTACCAAAGTTCCATTAGTGGCTTGGGCGCCTGTTACAGCTAGTGGAAGGAAGGGAGGCATGACAAGGCTTCACCTGTGCTCACCTTTCTTTGGAGGTCGACCTTTGGTAAAATGATGGAGAATACAGGCCATTCCATAGCCCAGAGCTCAGTACAGCATTGGGCTAAGTATCCAGGCACTTTTGGGAAGACTTGCTTGCCCCCAAGTCTCAGGACAGAGATCCTCCTAGACATACCTTATAGCAGGCAAAAGCTTAAAAATGTGGCTCCCACACTCAAGGTGTAAGGCCATAACTCTTGATCCAATGTCATCTTTTCTGTCCGTCTCAACCTGTGGGACTTTGGATCCAATGCCAGTTTCATAAAGTCTTCAGCTCTAAAGCACCATCTCATTTTCCATAATACCTGGCATGCCTGATGCTCCTCAGATCTCGTTTGCCACTTCCAAGTGTCAGACACATCGCTGAAGCTCCTACAGCAAAGTGGAATTTTTTGCTAAATAGCTCCAGCTTATTCCCACATCTGTACAGACAAAGCAGAGGTCTTTAGCATTGTCTTCAACCTTGATGCTCTTGACTGTGATGTCATTGGAGCCACAAGCATTCCAACATTGAGAAGTTGGAGACCAGCACCTTTGGTCCGGTTCAGTTCTGAGGTTATCAAATCCTTCCCTGCCCCTGGGCTCCTCAACTCTGGACAGCTTGGCTCCAGTCTCAACTTGGCATCTGATTTGGTCAGCCGTTGGTTTGGTAGTATCCAAGTCTGCCAATCAAAGGGGCCTGTGCGTCAAAGTGTGATGCTGCAGAGTGGTCACTGTCTTGCTGTGAGACAGGAGTTTAGACACCATTGTCTGATCCATCCTAGTCCTCATTTCCATCTAGGGTCTCAGATTGTCACTGGTGGTCCTTGGGACAGCCTGGCTTCAACCAGCCCCTGGGTAGGGTCTGTCCCATAGCTTCTTTGTTTCCACTGGCTTCCCCCATGGGAGATGTTCTTCATCTCACATTGCTGCAGTCCTTACACTTGGGTAGTCCGCTGTCCTCGGTCGGCCCGAATATCAAAGTATAAGGCTGACGTCGGTCAGGGCGCATTTAATTGACGTCAGGACGTCAGGGTACAAATGCGCATGACCGACGTCATATCCTCAGTCTTTTTTGCCACATGGTCCGATGCAGAAGCAGCATTGCAAGTGCCGGTTGGCGTTCTGAGATTTTTCGATTTAGAAGTTTCAGACCGAGTTCAAAGTTGGCTAAGTACCCCGTTGGGGAATATTTTGGTTTTTTCTTGCCTCAGTCATTTACCGGATGTCGGAAAAAGTCAATAATTGCGTTTCTTGTGGGAAACAGATACCGCATAGAGATTATCATACTTTGTGTATTCCTTGCTTAGGGCCTGAGCACGACGTTGTTGGCTGTCGCTCTTGTGCTAGATTTAATAAACGCACGATAAAGAGAAGGTTGGATTGTGCAAGGTTAGTCTTTGGGAAGCGGTGCAATTATAAAATGCCGTCGGATGCTCCGACGCCCGCTTCCTCAAAGAAGCGCAAGGACAAGGCAGTTAAGCCTAGGCTAGAAGAACCGTCTGTACCAGACGCCGGTTCTTTAGAGGTGTCGGTGGAGCCGGTGGCTCCACCGGAGATTTCTTTGTGTTCCCAGAGTGAGACCTTATTATTGCAAGATGTGGCCTCTCAGGAGGCAAGTCAGGCTGAGGGGGCTTCTCAGGTTACTATACTCCCCTCCCTTCCTAAGGTGACTAGGCCCTCTCCTTCTGTTTCTAAGGCTTCTCCCAAGGGCAGGCCAGGTTTAGCTTCAGTTGGTGTTACCCCTAGCTCTTCAGGTACTATGCCCAAGAAGCATATGCTTAAAATGGCAGAAGATTTGATTACTTTGATTAGGGGTTCTATGCCCCCTCCTGCTAAGAGACCTAGAGTGGAGCCTGAGCTGGGGGGTTTGGAGCAAGCTTCAGATGTTTCAGAGTCTTCGGCTGAAGACTTGCAGGAGTACTCTCCTTATTCTGATTCTGATGTGGATGATTCTACTCCTTCTGCTACTCCTCCTGAGGATTTTTCTTTTTCAGAAACTCTTCATTCCATGAGGGAGCATTTTAAGTGGGAAGGTCAGGACTTCTCTGATTCCAGGAAACGGCTTAGGAATTTCTGTTTTACCCCAGCATAGGCCTTTGGCTATACCTCCTGTTTTGGATGTAGTGGAAGATGTTTTACAGAGGCTTCTCTTAATCCTGATTCTTTGCCTCCTGCTCCCGTTAAGGCGGATAGGTATTACAGGGTGCCTGAAGTTCATAAGTATCTTTTTAAGAGTCCTAGGGCAGACCCAGAAACTGTTAGCCAGGGGCCTAAGGGTGTTAAGGCTTCTGTTGTTAAGAATCCGGTTCCTGCAGACAAGGAGGCTAGGGCCTTGGATAGATGGGGAAAGAAAGTTTATACTTCTTCCACTCTTGCAATGAGGGCTCTGAATTGCCAGTTTCACATGTTGAAATACCAAAACTATCTCCTTTCACAATTGAAGTCTAAGGTTGATGCTTTGGCAGAAGGTATTGATTGTAAAGAGTTGCAAGATTTAGTACATGTTTCTGAACAGGTGGGTAAGCATTCTTTGCAATGTGGTTTTGATGCTGTACAGGCCTCGTCTAGGGTGGCTGCCACTGGGTCTGTTCTTCGCAGGCACGCCTGGCTGAGGGATCAGAATTTGTCTGAACATGTTAAAACAAGGATTTTAGATGCTCCTTTACAACCTGACGTGTTGTTTGGTCCTCCTGTTGAGACAGTCTTAAAGAAAATGGAAGACAAGGCTAAGTCTATGCAGACTGTTAAAGATTTTTTGCAGGTCCAGCCTCCAAAGTTTAGTAGAAATTGGCCTACTAAGGGGTGGACGTATCCTTCTTATGATTCCCAGTCTAGGGGTAGATCTAGGCGTGGTAAGGGCAGAGCTCAGGGCTCTTTCAGGCCTAGAACAGGAGTTCTCCTGCACAGGCTTGGTGAGGGCAGGGGTCAGTCCTTTCGTAAACAGACCCAATGACCTACCTTTTCAGCTGCCAGAGCCTGCTCGTCTGGCAGCACCTTTGGGAGGAAGGTTGGCACTTTTCAAAGAAAATTGGAGTTTAATTACCCAGGACAAATGGGTGTTGGATATCATACACCACGGCTACAGGTTTTATTTCCATACCTTGCCTCCTTTCACAGGCATGCCAGACATTCCTCCTCAACAAAGAATAGAGGCTCACAAACAGGTTTCTCTGTTGCTCCAACTAGGGGCCATACAACCGGTCCCTCTGCCAGAAGTGGGCCTAGGATTTTATTCTCGCCTGTTCCTAGTACCAAAGAAGGGGAACACGTGGAGACCAATTTTGGATTTATCTACCCTCAACACTTTTCTGGACATTCCCAAGTTCAAAATGTTGACGTTGCAGCAGCTTTTACCTCTGCTGGGCAAAGATCATTGGATGGTAACTTTGGATCTCAAGGAGGCTTACCTTCATGTTCCTATCAGACTCAGTTGCAGAAAGTATCTGCGTTTTCGAGCTGGGACTTCTCATTATCAGTTCTCTGCATTGCCCTTTGGCTTATCTACTGCGCCCAGAGTGTTCACGAAAGTTCTGGCTCCAGTGATAGCTTTCTTCAGACTAAAAGGAATACAGATCTATCCTTATTTGGACGACTGCCTAATTCTGGCTCAAGGAAGGGAAGAGCTTCTTCATCATTTGGAATATGTGATAGCAGTGCTAAGATGCCTAGGGTATTCTGTGAACGAAATAAAGTCCAGTCTAGTACCCTCTCAAGACATGTGCTTTCTGGGTGTGAGACTGAATACAGCATCCCAGATGGCCTTTTTAACCCCGGACAAACAAAAGAGTCTATCCCTTTACTTCCTTCAACTATCTCATCAGTCCGGGCTGACTGCAAGGACAGTCCTTCAAGCCTTAGGGTTCATGGCATCTTGTATTCTGGTGCTTCCCAATGCCAAACTGCATATGAGGAAGCTACAATGGTATCTCAAAAATGTATGGACACAGCACTGCCAGGATCTGGACACTGTCATTCAAATAATACCTTGCATTCAGAAGGAATTTTTGTGGTGGGCTCAGGAATGTCACCTAAACAAGGGACTCTCTGTGACCCGGCCAGAGGCAAGTCAGATTTTAACGACAGATGCCTCAGACAAAGCTTGGGGAGCTCATCTAAATGGAAAGTGGATACAAAACAAGTGGCCTGTCAGACTACAACATCTACATATCAACATGAAGGAGATGTTAGCAGTCCAGTTTGCATTAATAGCTTTCAAGGAATTCCTTCTTCCAGGACAGGTGTTGATTCTAACAGACAACACAACTGTCATGTGGTACATCAACAAGCAAGGGGGAATGCATTCTTATCCTCTATGCAGACAAGCAATAATTTTGTGGGAGACTGCTCTCAGTTTACAGCTCAATCTTCAGGCAAGGTTTCTGCCAGGAGCACAGAACTCCTTAGCAGATGCGTTGAGCAGACGAATTGTGGATCCCCACGAGTGGAAATTGGATCCTCATGTATTTCAGAAATTGACAGTGTCATGGGGAACTCCAGACATAGATCTGTTCGCTTCTCCACTAAACCATCAGCTGCCAAAGTTTTGCACAAAAAGGTTTCATCCCACAGCTTGGAGAGTGGATGCTCTTTCTTTCAATTGGAGCAATCTTCATGTGTATGCCTTTCCACCTCTGCCTCTCCTCCCAAAGGTACTTCTGAAGGTTAGACAGGACAAACCAAGGATGATTTTAATAGCTCCAGATTGGCCTCGACAGCACTGGTACCCATTACTAAGAAGTCTAGTACGGAAGCCTCCATGGCCTTTGCCTTCGATTCCACACCTGTTGTCACAGGAGGACAGCCATTTGCTCAATGTCAAGCTTCACTCTCTGCACCTAACAGCCTGGCATATTCTGTTTTGAACCATAGTGGGCCTCCACTTCCTCAGCAAGTTTTGAATGTTATTTTGGAAGCTAGAAGGCCTAGTACAAAGAAAGTGTACGCAGATAAATGGAAGAGATTTTTATTTTGGAGTGCAGCAAAAGATTTTGATGTTTCTGAGCCTAATTTGTGTGTGGCTCTTCAATATCTTACTGAGTTACTAGACAAAGGTTTGTCTTTCTCTTCTATTAAAGTTCATGCTGCAGCAATTTCAGCTCACTATGATTGCGACCCGCCATTGTTTTCTCATCCTTTGTTCAAGCAATTTCTTAGAGGCGAAGAATATCAGACCCCCACGAAAAGCTCCTACTCCTGCTTGGGATCTCAATTTTGTGTTGGAGAAACTCACTCTACAACCTTTTGAGCCTGCAGCTACTGCTGAGTTGAAATATTTATCATGGAAGACTGCTTTTTTGTTGGCCATTACCTCTGCAAGAAGGGTTTCTGAATTGCAGGCCCTTATGGCAGTTGAGCCTTTCTTGATTTTCCATAAGGATAGGGTATCATTACGTACTAATCCTTCCTTTATGCCTAAGGTGGTTTCTAGTGTGGCTTTAAACCAGACTATTCATTTGCCTACTTTTTATGCAAATCCCCAAAATAAGGGCTAAAAGATTTTGCACACTTTGGATGTACACAGGCAGTTGCGTTATTATTTGGACAGAACTAAAGGGTTCAGGCAGTCTCAGCAGTTGTTTGTTTCTTTTGCTTTGAGTTCTCAGGGCAAGCCTGTGTCAAAACAAACTATTTCTAAGTGGATTGGGTTTTGCATTGCTTTCTGTTATTCCCATCATGGCAAGGAGGTTCCAGCTGGGATTAGGCCTCATTCCACTAGGGCTACTGCCACTTCAACAGCTTTTTTGAGAGGAGTGGCAACCAAGGATATTTTGGAGGCAGCTACTTGGAGTTCTGTGCATACTTTCTCTAGGCATTATCACCTGCCACTTTACTCTAAGTCCAGGGCTGGTTTTGCCACTGCGGTTTTGCAGGGCATTTTGGCAGCTCCTGCTTCCTTGTAGTTAGCCATCCTCCCTTACCTCTGCTTTGGGATTCTACCCAAGTGTAAGGACTGCAGCAATGTGAGATGAAGAACATAGTACAGTTTTGTACCTACCATAAATGTAGATGTTCAAGATCCACATTGCTGCAGTCAATTACCCTCCCTCCTTCCCCTCTGTAGTTGGAGGTGGTTGTGTGGGTTGGGTTGTACTTATTGTGTATGTTGTATATATTGTACATATAGTTAGTGCACGGGTGGTTGGTTATTTGTTTGCTGTCTTTTGGTTTTGACCTTTATTTTTAAGGTCTTCTGACATCTGGGGCAAGAAAAGACTGAGGATATGACGTCGGTCCTGCGCATTTGTACCCTGACGTCCTGACGTCAGTTAAATGCGCCCTGACCGACGTCAGCCTTATACTTTGATATTCGGGCCGACCGAGGACAGCGGACTACCCAAGTGTAAGGACTGCAGCAATGTGGATCTTCGAACATCTACATTTATGGTAGGTACAAAACTGTACTTTTTGTTACACAAGAAAAAACAGTGCAAAAGGAAGCATTTAGACGCTCCCAAAAAGTTTGTTACCAAGGATTCTAACTGTAATGAAGAAGAATGGTCTTCACAGTCCTCTTGTGACAACACCTCATTTAGGGACTTACAACTGGTGCGACAGTGTGGCCGATTGACCACTGAAGCCCCTTCCCCAGAGGAGTCAATTTTTCTGAAGGCTATCAGCATGGGCCTGTCCATGTCATGGATGGTGCCACCCACAGATGCCCTTGTTGACTTGTCCAGTAAGGCATGAAGATAACCTAATGTGGTGTGCCCATCCCATGTAAGTTCAGTAAGGTGTTGTCCTCCCCCTAAGGGTAGGCCATTTTGAAGCAGCATTCCTGCACTTTGACGGTGTTATGGTCACTGCAACCAGCAAAAGAGACCTCTCTGAGGAGAGCACATCAGTTCTATCCCTTGAAAAAGGGAATATCTGGCAATGGACCTCTTCAGTAAGCATGCATATACTTCAGCCACATTTGTCCTTCATCCACTGAATTACAAAGGTCATTTGACTCCATTGTGAATTGATCTCAGAGGTGTCTTAAGTCAATGACAGATTTATAGTCTCTGAATGCCCATAAGTCTCCTGACACTTGGTTGTCCATGATGACTTCTATTTCCAACATAACCATGAGGCTGATTTCTAATGCAGCTGATACAGCCCAAGCAGTAGACACAAGTATGGCACTTCACAAGATATGCTTGGATGTGTTTATGTAACTTTAAGGAATGAAACCTTAAAGCAGTCTGCAATGTGCCCTTTGATGTTTAGACCCAAAGTTAAGGAAACCCAAACTAGGATTGAGCAAGACTTGGAGACTTTATCTGTCATGGGGGTTTATTTCTCATCCCTCAGAGGACCTTTTCCAGGAACCAGTGGGGAGTGGAGAAAAATGTTCTGAAAATCCCTAGTTTTCCAAGGACACTCGTGGTGATGGGAACACCCCAGGGCAGAGGGGGGGACCTCCAGTGGATGCTGTCCACATGACAGAGACGATTAAAAAAAAAACTAGGCTTTGTAGAGGTCCTTTCTCTAGCTGCCTTTCTAGTGTTCTCGAATACTTGCCCGATTGTCATCCTATGGAGACAGTTGAGGGTTGCTTCACTCTCCACCCAAAAGCTTAGGAGGCCATCACCTTGGATCCTTGGGTGTTGAGAGTTATCTAGGGGTATCCCATTCCCCTTCTTAATTTTCCAGCATGAGTCAGATGTCCCTTCCAGATGTTCCACCCTATCAGCGAAATCAACAAGTTCCTCATGAAGCAAGTCATCCAAGAGATCCTACCAGACCAGAGAGAAATGGGAGTCTAGTCAAGATTCTTATTACTGCCAAATTAAAACTAGGACCTCAGGCGCATTCAGCACCTTAGCAAGATGAACTTCCATGTAAATGGATGGAGTTTTGAATGGCAGCAGTGCAGTCAATTCTTCTGTGGCGGGATGAATGGATGTGCTTGGTGGACCTCAAGGATGCCTTCTACTAGATAAAGATAGTGAGGCAGTCTAGGAGGTTCCTGTATTTCAGGCTGGCAGTCACTCATTACCAGTTTTGAGCTCTGCTCTTTAATCTCTTCACAACTCTTCAGGTGTTCACCAAATGTGTGCCAGTGGTGGTAGCCTGGTTCAGGCTGCACAGAATCCAGGTCTTTCTATACTTGGATGACTGACTCCTCACAGTGACATAAAGGGGTTCGTTATTCCAAGCAAAGGAGTTTTTGCTCCATCTTTATCTATGCTTAAGCATCACAATCAGCTTAAAAAGTACAACCTGGAGCCTGTCCAAAATGTGGAATTCATCAGATGCCATCTTGACACTTCCAACCAAATTGCCAAACAACCGGTGTCTCAAATGAGTTCTATATGCCTTCATGCCAGTCAAGTCCTAGCTCCTCAAGGCCTCCAGCTTCACTTCTTCTATGCTTCTTACTAGGTCTTATGGCTGCAGCTATTCCCTTCACCAGATTCTTCATGATGATTCTATAATGGATATTGTTGGTTCAGTGGCCCTTGGCAACACATCCTATGAACTTTCCCATTCTCCTCACTAAGATCTGTTGGCACTACATTTTTTGGTGGCTAACCTCCAAGCAGGTTGCTCAGGTTGTCCCTTTTTTCTTCCTCAACCCATGGCCATGGTCACCACAGATTTTTCCCTCCTTCACATCAATGTCTTAGAGATAAGAGCAATCCTCCTTGCATTTCAGGCTTTTCAGGACTACCTTCCATAGGGGTCTGATAGCTGTATAGAAAGACAACATGTCAGTAGTATGGTAAAAAAAACAAGGGGGAACCCAGTCATACCCCATGAGTCAAGAAGCCTTGAGGGTTTGGGAATGGATCTGCTCAACATTTTCTGATAGCGACACATATACCGGGGAAGTCCAACATCTTCACGGGCACTTTCAACAGGTGCATCCTGATTCTTCACAAGTGGTCCTTCAATCCTTCAATAATGGCTCTGAGTTTTCAGCTGCTGAGGCCCACCATGCTGTGACCTGTTCTCAACTCCATTAAAAAACATATGCAGTATCCTCTTTGCCCTGGTCCCTCTGGTGAGACCATCACCAAATAACACTCTTCTGCATGCTTGACTCCCCCTCTCCCATTTGTGTGTACACTTATCCCCCAACTCCACTAATCAGGTTTTTGCAGAAAGCTGCTCATTGCAGAATGACAGTGTTTCTCATTGCTCCCTCTTGGACCAGACATGTCGGGTTCCTCCTTCCTGTGGCCTTATCTTAAGCATCCTCCCTGGGTCCTGCACCCAGTTCCAGAGCTGATATTCCACCTGTCGGTTCAGCCTTACCTGGACATAAGGGCCATCAGATTGACTGCTTGTTTCTCCAATTCTGGTGATGGTCAGAGATCCCAGGTTTTCCAAGAGAGTAGTGCTTATCTTTCCTGTTTTCATAAATCCTTCACCAGAAAGATGTATGGTAGCAAATGGAAGAAGTTATTTGGGCTGATTTTAATGGGCCATGACCCCTTTTCTGCTCTGCTTGGATACTATTTGGAATTTTTGGCTGATCTTTCATTCAGGTTTGAATTACTTCAGTATTAATGCTCAGTTGGCAGCCATGTCTGATTTCTGTATTGGTCAGTGCCATCTTCCCATAGCATCCTTTAGACTTTTTGAACTCTACCAGTACTTTTTTGAGACACTCCTTTTGGTAGCAGTAGCTTCGGCCAGGAGAGTGTTAAAGCTTCATGCATTATGCATTGTACCTCCTTATCTGGTGTTCCACAAAGATAGTTTCATTGCGGGCTAATCCCTCCTTTTTTTCCAAGGTGGCTTCTGAGTTAAACTTCCAGTTTTCTATACAAATGTCAGTAGCAAGGGAAGAGTACATGCTTCATTGTTTAGCTCTCTATCACCAGCTATGATTTTATTTGGGAAGAACTAAATACTGCAGGAAATCTGATCAGCTGGTCATAGCCTTTTCTAAGGCTAGACTTTGAAAACCAGTGTCTAAAGTTACCCTGTCCAGATGGCTGTCTATCTGTTGATCCTTTATCTCACACCTCCAAGCATCTGTCTGTTCTATCTAAACCCAAGGCTCTCACTCCACTAGAGCGGTTGCTACTTCTATTGGCTGTGCATCAATGGATGACACTTGTGTGGCAGCTACACTGTCTAGTTCTCATAAGTTTGTCTCCCATTATATATTAGACATTCAATTTAGGTCTAGATCTTCCTTTGGTGCCACCAATTTGTGGAATGTTTTATCCTATTTACCACCTGCTTGTCTGGCTGGAGACTTTCAGGTTGCGATAGATGGAAAAGACAATATCAGATACGAAAATTATGTTTACTATAATTCTGGATCCATGTTATTGTCTTCCATCTGCCTGAACCATCCCTCTCACCTTCCCCCTTCCAAATTGTCACTTGTTGTAGCTGCTGGTGGGCCTTGTGGACCAGCCACAGGTCTTGGTGAGACCCCTAGTCCTTTTTTCGTATCCTCTGCATAGGAATTTTTTTTTTTTTTTACTTGTGTTTAGTTTCATAGGGCAGATATGATCTGAGGAGTATCCGGTACATTATGGAAGTGGAGTTGGAGCTTTGGGGCTGAAGACTTTATGAAGCTGGTGTCTGATGCAGTCAGATCTGAAGTCTCACAGATGGAAGGAGACGACACAGATCTAGCATTATTGGAAGTATATAACTTTCTTTTAAAGAACTAGTCTCTGCTCTCCATCTCTCTTACTATTATTCATTAATTTGCAATGGGGGGGGGGGGGCTGAAGATCCCAGCTGGGAGCAAAATTAGTTAATGTATGCATAGATTAAGGTGGTTGCTGGGCTCATCTGGGATCAAGGTTGCCAGATTTCTGATGGGCAGTCACAGCAGGCGGTTCCACATTAAGCGAAAGTGGCTCTGCTTTGTGATTTTTGATTGCCTTGTATGCCAGTATACGAGCCAATCAAAAATTCGCACAGCAGAGCCTCTTCTGTTCCATACGGAACAGCCTGCTGTTCCGCACTGAACAGAAGTGGCTCAGCTTTGCAATTTATGATTGCCCCATATGCCGGTATACAAACCAATAAAAAAATTGCACAGCAGCACCTCTTCTGTTCAATGCGGAACAGCTCGCTGTTCCACATTGAAAAGAAATGGCTTCTCTTTGCGATTTATGATTGGCCCATATGCCAGTATATGAGCCAATCAAAAATCACAAAGTGGAGCCTGTTTCGCCAGGATTTTCAAAAGGCAGTGCAGGGCTCGGGATTGGGCTGCTGATCTAGGGACAGTCCCGCTCAAATAGGGACGCCTGGCAACCCTGTCTGGGATGCCGTGCTGTCGTGGAAAAAGAGCCCTAACTCAGCTGTGGGAAACGTATGAGATTGTTAAATGTAAAAAGAAAGATGCAAACAGGAAGTGACGAGCAGGTAAACTTATCTAACCAGCCGCTGCTCATTTAGTTTTATAGTCACAGGAAGAGCTGGACAGAAAGATGGGAGTGGGAACTGTGGCTGAGCTGTCCTGTGGAGTTTGGAGGTAGTTCTGGCTTATTGCTTACTTGTCACCTAGAGTATGGTTTGCATGGTGATTTGCCATTTATCCATGGAAGGTCATCTGTGGTAGCATACATGATACCCTTGGTGGGTTCCTATTAGAATGCCGAAAGCTTAAAATAGCGACTGACCTAAAGGTTGGAAGTGCCGGACCTTGATCTCCTTTTTGTGAGATTGTGGTACAGTGAGGATTGGAATATTTGCTCTTTCCTCACTGTAGTGCGATCTCTGAGTTGGTATATATATTTAGCAGGGGGTGGGGGCACAGCCCCCCACAATAGCGTGTTCGAGGTCCTGCATTTTCGACTTTTAGGTCGTTTGTGTTTTTGGATTTTCGTTTATGTAATATAGACCCCCCCCCCCTTGGCAAGCTGTAATTGTGGAGCTCAATTGAGCTGCCATGGGAATACAGCTCCTGGGGGGGCTAGGAGGAGAGAGTACAGAATCATGCAGACTGGTCATCTCCCTTGTCTCTCTCCAGGAGAAGTGACTGAGCTGTGAAGGCCCTCAGGTTGAGAATGAAGGGAATGTAAAAATCTGTTAACCAGTTTACTGTGTAATTTAATTTAATCCTGACTTGCGCTTAGGATTAACTCTAACCTGTGGAACGTGTTTAACTTGCTTACTTATGTAATCTCTGTAAATAGTCTGTAATATGTAATGGTATTGTGTAATGCTGTATCTGCTTTCCCTTGGAGCTTTTCTCCCCGGGCCTCCGCTGAAAATGGACATGCATCCAGTCGGACTATCCCGGTCAACAAATGTAAAATAAAATAAAAATAAAAAAATGTTGGGGCTCCACAGGGCAAGATTCTTCGAAAGCTGGGAGTTAAAAATAAATGAAATTTAAAATCTCAAACCAGATTACCTGCAATGCAGACAAATAAACAGCAGATCTGTGAATGCTAAAAGCATAGCCAACTAGTGAATGACAAAAGCATTTAGCAGCTAACAGCAGCACCACGAAAATTTAGTAGACTGTAGCCACCATATTAGGTATACCAGCAACAGTTTGTTTGGTTATCAACCCCAAAGAGCATCACCTCTGCAAAAAGGTGACATGCCTGGCTTGGGTCATAGAGCGAAGCATCAGTCTATCAGTTGATCACATTCCTGGAGAAATAAGCTGTTGGACTGAGATGCTTCTGCACTTGTTCCTGGAGCTACAGTTTGAGAATGTTCAGGTCTTCCAGCAATGAGCAGTGTAGAAATCAACCTTTTGCGAGTTAAGAGGAATGTGTTCCTCCCATTGTTGTGTTCAGTGTATTAGGGTAAGAGGAGGTTGTGGTTTCCTCCGTCACAAGCACAGTAGATTCTGCTACACCTTTCAGTTCATACTGATTTTATACAGCATGCATCTTCATAAATCTAAATATCTGGCTCTGTGGTATAGAAGGACAATGGCATGTTTACATCCTGGGGGGTCATATAGTCACCTGTGTGCTGGAGGAGCCAGTTGGGGGGCTGAGGGGAGGTGGAAGAGAGAGCAGAAACTGCTGGCCCCCTCATCTCAGAGAGAGATGGAGACACACTGACCCAGTACAGTGACAATACTTAAGGATGGGATCCAGATGCAATGGCGGTTTATATGACTCCATGCCTATGGGTACACATTGTAGGGCACAGTATTGTAGCCAGAGATCAGCACAAGTGCAATAGCTTATATGTCATAGGCCAGTGTTGTGCATCCTGATCTTTGCTGCATGCACATCAGGTCTATGAGGAGTGGAGGAAAGGATACAATAGAAAATACATCCCCCTTACCTGTGTATGTATATGGATAATTGCGGAGGCTGCTGAGTAGTTCCGCAGTATGGTAACATTTAGGGTGTTCCCTTAAATGGGGATTGAAGCCAAGGCCTTGAGTTCAGTAGGATGATGGTTTTGGTTTGTGAGCTATTAGGCAGAGATGGGAAAGATGAGGGATCAAACTCCCTTCATGGCTGCCTGAATGTAGACTTTATGGCTGGAGTGTCAGAAGTGATTTACACTTTTTGGGAGCATTTAAGTCACCAGATATTTGCTTAGTTACAGTCATTTGCTCCCCAACAATACAATATTCAGTGCTTCATTTATGACTAGTTTAGATTTAGTTGGCAGACAAAGCAGTTTAAAGATCAAGTGCAAAGTTTTTTTAACCATCTCTTTGGGTGGAGAGGTACCTTATAGCACCATGTTTAGTAAACGTGTAAGTTTTCCCTGATCCATCTTAGACACTTGCTGATATTGCTTGTTTCAATCTATTTTTGTCCATCACATCTTTGTAAAGGGGGGAGAATCATGACCTGTTCTATAGTGATCAAGTGCAAAGGTCTTTTTTACCATGTTTTTATTATAATTATGCCCACATCTGGTAAAGAGTGCTTTCTTCTTAAATGTGTAGTTTTCACTTTAGTTATTTCATTTAACCTATTCCTCAAGTTTAATAAACTGGTGTTTGTTTACTGTGTGCTGGCCAGCCATCCAATTACTTCCTGATTGCATATTGCATTTCCATTCTTTCTTCCCAGTGTTTTCTAACCTCTTCTAATTAACTCTTGCAGTATTTATGCGCCTTCTAATTATCCTTTTTTAACAGCAGTATCTGTTGTAGACTTCACTAAAAACTCTGCCTGAGCTGGTCTTAAACCTCTTTGCCTATACAGTGCCATCAATTTGTGGTATGGATGATAGTCTCTAACTGGCAGTACAGGGTTCTGCTTGGCCTCATCCCACTCTATTACCTTTCCTTCTAGTTATTTGCCTCCCAGTACTTTTGTTTCTTTGCCAATTTTCTCCAAGAAATTCCAGCCCTCTTTTATCTGTTTTCTGTGTACTTACTTGGAGTCATCCCTATTGGTAAAATTACAACCTTCTTAGGGTGAAACAGATAACAGTAGGTGCATTATGTACAAAAATTAACACTGCTTTTCCCCTGAAAAAGAAAAAGAAAACTTTTTTTTTTTGCAGGAGGGGGCAAGCCCCCACATCCCCAAACTTGTATACACAATGTCCGAGATTGCCATACCTCGAAAAAAAGGGAATATTCCAAGAAATGTCAATCTCTGACTTAGTGTATTTAAGTACACAATATAGCAGGTCACAACATTTCAGACTTTTACTGGTATTTCTCGCAAGGCTAATGTGTTCCTTAGGATTGACCCATGATTTTTTTGAGAAAGTTGTTTCCAAATTGTTCTCGAACCAATCCATTCACTCCTATTTTCTTTGCCAGGGCAGGAGGAGCTGTACACTTAAAGCTTTAACTTTATAGCATTTATTTTAGGCTTGACTAGGACAAATACAGAAGGATAAAGGTTAATGAATATATATACTTGTTACAAATAAATAGTATAAGAATAATGTACTGAGCCAAATCTTTATTGCCTCAGGTGTGTATGTATTCTCTGTTTGAGGATTTGATCTTCCTCTGTATAACCCAGCAAATTCGAAAGAAGGAGCTACCTGTGCTAAGGTGCACACCAAACAGGAGGAATCACTCCTTTGGGTCTTATTTCATTGGTATTCAAGTGAGAGTATATGGAGGTAAGTATATGCTTCCATCCAGTGAAGATCGTCAGAAGAATTTGGGTCAGAGGAAAAAAATTACTTAGAAAATGACTAAGAAAATTAACTTTGAGCTATACTGGCAGTAGAAGAAACTTAGGATAGTGTAGAGGTAAAGCTTTATTAATCCAGTATAGTACAATTAAGGCAGATGAGCGTTGCAAGTACACGTGTAATGAAATTCCGCTTTACATTCCACTGTTTTATGTATTGGTTTAGTTGTTGCAGTTAACCAAAGAACTGTAGCTGTGTTCCTACTGGGGAAAGGAGTGTGTGGCCAGAGTCAAGTATATCTACAATAGGTGGAACTTCAGAGAGGGGGTGGGCCAATGCCACTTCTATTAATATTTATTACGGATTTAATGGGGATTGCCTATTCACGTGCTGAAAAAGAGAGTGCCCAATGGGATGAGGATGTCTGGAGTTAGAGGGGGAAGTAACCAAAGAGTAAATTGTGTTTGTGAAGCGCTGGATAGATCCTCTGGTGCTCTTCATATGTTCATCATAAGAGAGGAGCCATCCCATAGTATGTGAGAATCTTCTAATGGTAGTGCTAGTGCTCGGGTGGAGGCTGTAAGGGCCAATGGGAAATGTTTCTTGCTGCAAAGAGCGGGAATTGATGGAGTGAGGGATGGCTGAGGGGCCAGAAGGGACATCTAAACATGGATTGGGTGAATTAAGACTAATGACGCCCTGAAAAATAACGTCCTCTGGGGGATAAGGAGGGAGGCGACATAGGGAAGGGGGATTGGTCCAAATGGCCACCAAGTGATAGGCCAAAAGATCATTCCATATAGGAGGTCGAGTCTAACTCGGGGGTGATGGTGTTGAAGTGGTAAGCATCCAGTGTGCACTCCTAGAAAGATAACAATGGGGAACAGGGATTGGCAAGCTGTTATAGAGGTAGTAAGAAATGGGTCTGCCTTAGCCAATAGCTTGCACTACGAAGAAACAAAACGCCATTCAGTGTCTATAATATTTGTTTGATTATCTAGAGAAGCTAGAACCTCAGAGTTGAACTAAAAAAACACTAAACTTACCCGTGTGAAGAAATCCTTTTTAATCATAATGTTAGTGTCCCAAGTACAAACAAGCCTGCCACTAATGAAACCAAATCAGGGACAGACAAAGGTAGTAGACCCCATAAAAGGTGTACTGCCATACAAACAAATGTACTGACCCAGGTTAACTTAAAGTGGCGGTAGGGAATTAGGTATTCATCCAGTGTCAAGGAAGACCACGCTTGTGACTATCCAATTGATGCCTGCATTTGTCAAGCCTGCTGTTCATGGAAATGGTATATATAAAGAAACGTATATATGTAAGTAGAAGCTAGAACATCGCAGTTGAACTAAAAATCCACTAAACTTACTGTACAAATAAATCCCATTAACCCATAAATGTTGAGAATAGCCAAGTGCTGGGACTCATGTCATGGCCCAGAATATATCAAGGGAGTGTCTTCCTCTGTATAGAATGGCATATGCTTCTTTTATATGTGGGACCTTAATTGCTTTTCTGATGTCTAGGGGGAGGCACAGGGACATCTGGAATTTGAGGAGGGGGGTCTCATTGTGACAGAGTCTGAGAACCTGTTCTGTAGGGGGAAAATGTCTGGATGAGGTAAATGTGATGAGACAGAAGTGTTAACTTTTACACTAGTTCATTCACCCCCCCCCCCCTTTTAGGTCTATATTCTTGATAGGGGATTTCAATTATCCAAGCATTAATTGGCATACTTGTACCTTTAAAACTGGATATGTTAATGAAAAAAATGCTAGAGTAAATTGTAAGGCTACCCACTAAAGACGGTTGTATCCATGATCTGATCCTTGCCAGCCTAGCCCCTGCCTGTACTGCATCCCATATCCCCTCTTCTTTAGTTAAATCTGACCACAAGTCAGTCATCTTCAATTTCTGGCCTAGTGGTACCATTCCACCATAAAAATGAGACCATAATTAGGGACTTCAACAGGGCAAATCTACAGCTCATAGAAGTCCTATGCAAAATTCTCAACAATTCCCTGCAAATGAATCCAGCAGAGAGAGGTGCCGCATTTACCTCCAACTTTTATTAACACCCAAACAGGTAGATCAGTACCCATCCACCCTTATTACAGTGGTAAATTCAGGAATAAAACTCTTTGGAAAAATTCCCATATTAATAAAAGTTATAATGAGACCGAAAATGAAGAAAAGATGTAAGAAGTCCTCATCCCTGTATATCAGAACCACATTGAAACATGTCAACAAGAAACTTGAGCACCGTTAGAAAATGTAAAGCAGGCTATGAGTTTAATGTCATTTCAGATACCAATGAAAACTAGAAGTATTTCTTCAGTTATGTATTGAAGTTAAGGAATAATGTCCAGAAATGCCCTGAACCCATTAATGTCACATAATCAAATCCCAAGGGTATAGCCAATATACAATAGCAGATGAATTTAGAGCTAATTTTAACCCATTTACCAACATTGTTGCCCCAGTATCGCTGAAAATTTAATTCCCCTGAAATCCCCGGCCAAAGACTAAAAATAATACTTCCAAAGGACCAGATAACATACCAGATTACATTCTCATCAGTGTCACTTATACTGTACTGGAAATAAATTATGGCTAGTATCAGGAAGAGCAACTCCCATAATGGTAGAAACTCTATAATTTAGTTCTCATAGTTTCCAATTTAGTTTAATTCCAACAAGGTCAATTACAAGGTCAAGATAGCCTTACAGGCTTAAAACAGCCACAAATCATCTAAAATTGTCTGAAACCTCAAAGGAAGCATACGTCAGTGTTCCAGACTGGTGGTCAGTGGTGCCATCTTCACTGAGAGAGCAACATAGTGCATTTGCTGGCCAACAAATTAAGCTCATATTTCACCCTCCCCCCATGAAATACCTACTAGCATAACCCCTCCCAACTATTAACAGGGACAAGCAGGTCCTGGCAACCCTCATTAAGGTCAAAAACACAGCCTTAGTGGGTAATGACAGTATCCCGGGATACATTCCAATTAGCTTGAAAAATGACCTATCAGGACCATTTGAGTCACTTTTCAAGTATAGCCTCAAAAAAGGCAATGTACATTGGCTGCAAAGGTTACCTCACTTCACAAGGGTGGGCAGTCAGCCGACCCAGGAAACTACAGACTTATTAGTCTGACTAGTCTAATATGCAAAGCCATGGAACAAATTATTACGGAAATGATCAACCAAGACATAGGCATCCTTCAGACACTGGACCTAACCCATTTGGCTTTGTCAAGGGAAGGTCATGCCTACTAAACTTGGTGACTACTTTGAGAATGTATGTTGAGACTGATATGCGTCTCAGAGGATCCCCTTGCTTTGGAGCAGGCTCACCATCCATGTGAAGTGGAGTCCATCCCTAACCCTGTTTAAGTGTAACCTTAACCAGTAGACTGGAAATCAGGAATTCATCCCGAGTCTGGGCCCCATGTCACCGATAGAAGCAGACAGTAATGCCAAAACTAGCATACCCCCCCGACATAACCTCTAGAAATTTCCTAACATACCCCTTCCTAATAAACATCCATGGAGATACAGTTGGGTTGGATTGCATAGATAGGCTTATAAAGACCCTGGTAGTCAGCCTGGTATATGCTTATGAATCGGTGAACCTATACACTGTTTAAGTCTTTGTTTATTAATCTGCATTTTGTTTACCAGGTAGGTAAACCTTTGACCCTTTACAGCCATGCCCTGGATGAAAGACATCAATACAGAAGCATTATATAAAGTTCAAAAACAATTCTTCAGATTATCACAGTAGATTCAGGAAATAAATGTTACATACAACTGGGTGACAAGATTATAACTATAGCAGAGTACTGTATTATACATGTATGGAAAGTTAAACAAATGAAAAAGAACATTTAAGTACAATTTGCGAATGTATGTTTTAAGGTTAGTTGAGTACAGCAGTTATTGCCATTGTCCCTTTAATATATGCAGCTAGATTCATCATGCAGTTGCTTAGAGTGGAAGATTTTGAAATCAGGTAGTTAGATTTCTGATTTCAAAAGGGACTTTGTTCCTTAAACCTGGGCCTAGTCTGGAGACTACTGCTCTTCAATGACCATTTTAAATGGTGATATGTTCAACAGTATATTGCAGTGTTGTGAATTTAGTGAGTGAGCATGGTCCCTGATTGGAATTTTTCTTTTCATTGTTGGATAGTCACCTTGCTTAAATATTTTGTAATTGAGAATACCTAAAAAAGGTATGTTGCTCTTTGAGTAACATGGAGTCAGTTTTAGGTATGCAGGAGTTTGCCAGGATGAGTTTGAGAGCCAGCAAGAAGGACACATCTACAGATTTTGTCCTCAGTACTTTATAGTCTTTGAGTATTGTAGACAGAGTGAGAGTTAAGTAAGAGCAACCCATATTATAGCTTGGGAAGCAGAAAGTTTTTGTCCAGGGCAATTCATGCAGAGTGAGAGAGCAGATGAGATTTTATAGTATAATTTCAGCTGTGAAAGTACCTTATTAGTGATGTTATCAATGTATATATTAAAGGAAAGGGAGGTATTTCAGCCCATCCATAGGTCTGTGCCTGATGCTTGGAGAGCAGCCACTGTTGCTCCTCTACACAAGGGTGGTCCCTCTTCAGATCTGGGCACAAATAGGCCCATTATAGCAGAACTCATTTATGCAGACTCAGGCAACTTAACTGATCTAGGCACTAATCATTGTGGTTTTGTGAAGGGCAGGTCCTGTCTCCTTTACCTAGTAAGCTATTTTAAAAAGGATACAGAAGGTTGAACAGTGCAGACTGGATATCTTGATTTGGTCAAGGCGTTTGATGCTATCCCTTAAGCTGATTTGGCTGTCCAAATAGACACCAAGCAATGAAAGTTGATGGTACCCTCTTCTGAACATAAAATTGTAACGAGAGATACCACAGGGATCAGTGCTGATCTCTGCTGTTTGGACTGGATGCCTGCAAAATAAATTCCAGTATCTCAGAAGTGTAGTTTACCAGGTTATCCACTGATAATAAATGGCCCCAGCAAGGGCTAGAATGTACACATACCTGATTTACTGAAAAGGGTCTCAAGTTAAATGCAAAGCTGTTCCTACCTCATATGGTACTCCTCTTTAGGCAGACATGGTCATAAGAGACCTGAGCACTTATGTGGCAATGTTCTCTCTCATTCAATCATGTTTCTGCCATAGTCAGGAAGGCCTTCTACCTGGCTCAGTAAATTTCCAAGGGAATAACTTAAAGATCCAAAGAAGTCATCCTGCCCCAGTACTTATCAGACCCTTCACTGAATGTAGTGTCCCCTTTGGCATGTGTAAATTGAAGCATATTGCTCAATTATAAAGGACCCAAAGATACCTTACCACGAAAATTAACAGCCTTAAGTCCATCAATTATCCTGATAGATTAGCACAACTCTCCTTATACTCTATAGCCTACAGGCTGCTCTGAGGTAACCTTTGTCTTGCTTTTCAAAACATAAAAACCCAGTTCTATGTGACTTCCTATTTCTTTGAAAACAGTGACTCTACAAAAACCCACATTAGGCACCTAAATCTACACCATCAAATAAAAAAGGTTCACTGAAGAGAGGTTCCTAAAGCAATGTATTCCCAGCCTGTGGAATAAGTTACACTACAGGTCAAAGTACCACTTTGACTACCTTTAAGGAGTCTTGATGCTTGGCTGGGTAGGCACAAATTTACAAGAGGATTGTCATGCACAGCCCTGTTCAGTTTTGGAATTGAGCACTATTAATTGCTTGAAAAGGAAGAGATGAACTTTTAAGTGTGCCTGCTTAGAAGTGTTTATGGTTTAGCCTCTCATGATCCGTGTGATTACTTATTGTGCCTATATTCCTATGATCCCCACTCCCTCTGCAGTCATTATTGACAGTTTAGTCTGCTACTGTGACCTTGGCTGTTGGTTACTTATGAGAGCTAGTTTCTTTAAAGTCATTATTCAGGCAGTAATCAAGGGATTTTTGCATTAATGCTAACATCCAGGCACATGCCTGTAGAAGTGACAAAAGGATATGCATGCATTATGTGGAGTATAATCCCTCAGTAGCCCTGCCTCCCTTATAAATGGTTACAACCTGTCAGGTTGTTGGTCTCTACAGGAGATGCATTGACAGGTAGCCTATCTACCACAGGAGTGGTTTCTGGCCCGGAAATAGTAGCTTATTGGCCGTTTGGGCAATTTTTTTCCATCTCTTTCAACTTTCTGGATTAAAAGTCCACATATGCACTTGTTTCCTACCTTTTCTGTAACTAATCTAGTCCAGATACAGAGTTTGCTGTATCCAGGACTGTTTGTAAGCTTCTGAGGGTGCCAATGTCTGCTCTTCAGTTTTTCCCTTATATCTGCTAGTTCTCTCCTCTCCTGCACTTTTACTAGCTTATTAGTTTAGTACTTTACCAGACTTCTTGTAGCAATTATTGTAGCACACAAAAGTGCTACCAGCACTAAACGTTCTACAAGGAAACGGCTCCAGTATTTATTAATGCCCACCCCATCAGGCATGTCTAAAGGTCAGTTCCCTGTGCTTTCTCCTATTAAGCTGGTGAACTTGGGCATCCTGAGGCAATGTAGCAACTGCCTCATGTACACTGACAACCCTCTCCTCTTACCTCCCAACACTCAGACTTGTGAGAGATGCACTTATATATCCAAACTGGAAGCCACACAGTCTCCAGTCAAGACCGGAATAGCTGGTCAAGAGGAGAAGGTCAACACTTGCACCACACCACATGGAACACACAGCCCTTCAGAACACACACTAGCACTGGCTTCACATAAAAACACAAACCACACACCCAGCTTCACAGAGGCTCTCAATAAAAATCTACACTAACAGCAGAGACCTCCAAGGCAGAAATGCACCCGACCACCACAACACAACACTAATGATGAGACGCACAACTCTCCTAAACAGTGTGCCACTCAGCCAAAGACCCTAAGGCAAAACAGCATGCCCAACACACTAGTCATAGGTGACTCGATAGTGAGGCACACTGATGTCCCACTCACTAGGTTGAATAAGGAGAAAGTAACAGTCAGCTGCCTGTCAGGTGCCAGGATCCGCCACATAACGCATGCACTCAGGTCCCTCAACAGGTACAAATATGATTCTGTCATTGTACATGTGGGTATGGATGACCTGAGACGTACCTTCCTGGACTACATGAAAAGAGACATGGAGGAGCTCTTGGATTATGTAGCCCAGGCGGGTATGACCCTAGCCCTGAGCAGCATCCTACCATCACCCAGAATGATACTACAGTACAAGCAGAAAATGATTGATTTCAACAATTGGCTAAGTTTCTGGTGTCATTCTAAGGGGATCCAGTATCTGTCTGCCTAGGATGACATGATTGACAGACCTCGAGGCTTTGCCAGAGATGATCTGCATCTGTCACCCCTGGGCTTCCGGATACTGGCCAAGGCTCTTGCCACCCCTATAGTGCCTTTTTTAGGCGGTGTACCAAAGACCAAATTACCACTGTAACAGCTACAAACAAATGCAATCTGAGAGTCATGCTGCTCAATGCTAGAAGTCTAAATCTCAAAATGCACTTGCTTGAAGCACTTCTTAAAATGGAGAACATCCACATTTGTGCTGTAACAAAGACCTGGTTCAAGGCAGCAGAAAACACCCATGCACTACCAGGCTGTAACTCATTCCACACCTTTTGGCCCCAGAACTTGGCCAAAGCTCCAAAGGTGGTGGTGTTTCCATATTCATAAAGGATGCGCATACCGTCAGACTGGTAGCCCAATATTCACTGTATGAGCACATCCACTCGTGCATGAATCGTGCCATCCGCAGTAGAACCAAGATGCTCTCTTCCAAAAAAAAGAAGCCAGCCTGGTGGTCCCTTGCCATAAACAAACTTTACAACAAAAGGAAGAAACTGCTGCAGAAAAGAGGAAAATCCCGGGATGCAAAAAATTCCCTTACCAGCCTCAGTAAGAAGCTGAGATCCCTCATAAAATCCTCCAAAGCTAGTTACAAAAATAAAATTGCCAAAGATTCCAAAGACAACCACAAGGCATTCTATAGCTCTAAATGGCAATGCTCAGATCTTCTCTGAGCTACAACAGAATAGTATTAAATGTACTGATCCCAAGGATATTGCCAATATCCTGGCAGATCGATTCAGTGCAAACTTCACCCCCTAAAGGGCCCATCTCAATACCGAAAGATTGCCAAATTCCGGTAATAGCCACACAGGTAAAACATGCACTCTCCAAAGCTAAGAATACAGCATCCATGGGACCAGACGACATCCCAGGCTGTGTACTACTTGAAATACAAAATGAACTGGCACCTCACCTAAGTGTTATGTTTAATCATAGCCTCACCTCAGGCTTTGTGCCCACTGAGTTGTGCACAGCTATGTTGTTCCACTCCACAAGAGAAGATCCACCTTGGATCCCGGGAACTACTTCCCCATCAGTCTAACAAGCCTGATCTGCAAGACCATGGAACGTATTATCATGGAACTTATAAACAAAGACATTGGCAACCTTCAAACACTGGACCCCATGCAGTTTGGGTTCATGAAGGGCCGATCTTGTCTCCTGAACTTGATTGACTTCTTAGATTCAGTTTCCAGAGCAGTGGACAAGGGTAAGGTGGTCCACACAGCCTATCTGGACCTTGCCAAGGCCTTTGACACCATGCCCCACTCTGGAATCATAGATAAACTTACTAAGCTGGGCATTGATCCCTACTTCACTCGATGGGTTTCCAACTGGCTTACTGACAGAACCGTGCAAAACAACAAAAACACCCAATAAGTTACTGGAAATTCATAACTTTAATAGTCAGACCGGTTTCGGCAAATAAATGCCTTCTTCAGTGATACAAGACGAAAAAACAGAGGCAATACTTCATGAATATTTATAAGCATGCCCAACCAATGAGAAACCCAAACCTACCAATGTAAAAAGTGGTAGGATCCCACACCCAAAATTTCAGTTTCAAGTGTAAAATACTATTGAACATGATATCAAAGAAAAGGTTGATATAGCAGCGTGAATCCATAGGATCAGCAATGACAACATAAATAATTGATCCAAAAAAAGTGATATATGCAAAAGAAAATATATATCCAAAAAATATAATAATAATACAACAATCCACTAAACTAACAATAAACACATGGCTAGAACAGGATTCCAAAAACACATACAGAATTTGATACACCAATAAATGGTAGTGATATAATAAACTAACCAATTGCATAATGAACATAATGATGATAAATCATGAGGAAACATAATAAATGCGTACATAAACACCATAGGCATATATGTTCATCATGAAAGGTTGTGGTTAATGATAAACATACAGTTCTAGATGAAAGGACGTCGAATAAGGTATCCACTGGAGCCTGAAATACATAAATACAATAGTAAATTGTTACATTGAAACATGTGGCATCAGCAATAAAATCATACATTACAAATAATATCAAAGATTATAAATGATCATTCAGACCTGGTGGGAACAGTGCTCCCAATGTAGTAATCCAGTATTTTTCTTTATGATTTAAAATGCTATGCCATCCTTGAGAATTATTCCGATCACCTATGATCCTGTCGATAATCATAAATGTAAATTGAGCATGTGGATGCTTCAATGCGTGACGAAATAGGGCATTATGATCTTTTTTATTCTTGATGTCACTTCTGTGTTCATTGATACGTGTTCTAAGTGGTCTGGACGTTTGACCAACATAAAAGGCCGAACATTGACAAGTAGCTAAATATACCACCCAGCTGTTACTGCAATTACCAAATATTTTACAGTCATACACTTTACTAGTATTCTGACTAGTAACTGTTTATATATTGCGCCCCCACTTTCCTTATGTTTGAAATGAGAGAACAATGAACCTAATGTTAGGTTCATTGTTCTCTCATTTCAAACATAAGGAAAGTGGGGGGGGGGGGCAATGTATAAACAGTTAACTATGTCTGGGGACGAACTGTTGGGAACCTTTCCCTGTGGTCACTGTGGTTCTTGTAAACAGGTTCGTAAATTTAAACAATTCACTAGTCAGAATTCTAGTATAGTAAAGTAATATTTGGTAATTGCAGTAGCAGCTGGGTGGTATGTTTAGCTACTTGTCATTGTTCGGCCTTTTATGTTGGACAGTGCTCCCAATGTAGTAATCCAGTATTTTTCTTTATGATTTAAAATGCTATGCCATCCTTGAGAATTATTCCGATCACCTATGATCCTGTCGATAATCATAAATGTAAATTGAGCATGTGGATGCTTCATTGTGTGACGAAATAGGGCATTATGATCTTTTTTATTCTTGATGTCACTTCTGGGTTCATTGATATGTGTTCTAAGTGGTCTGGACGTTTGACCAACATAAAAGGCCGAACAATGACAAGTAGCTAAATATACCACCCAGCTGTTACTGCAATTACCAAATATTTTACAGTCATGCACTTTACTAGTATTCTGACTAGTAACTGTTTATATATTGCGCCCCCGCTTTCCTTATGTTTGAAATGAGAGAACAATGAACCTAATGTTAGGTTCATTTTCTCTCATTTCAAACATAAGGAAAGTGGGGGGGGTGCAATATATAAACAGTTAACTATGTCTGGGGACGAACTGTTGGGAACCTTTCCCTGTGGTCACTGTGGTTCTTGTAAACAGGTTCGTAAATTTAAACAATTCACTAGTCAGAATACTAGTATAGTAAAGTAATATTTGGTAATTGCAGTAGCAGCTGGGTGGTATATTTAGCTACTTGTCATTGTTCGGCCTTTTATGTTGGTCAAACGTCCAGACCACTTAGAACACTTATCAATGAACACAGAAGTGACATCAAGAATAAAAAAGATCATAATGCCCTATTTCATCACACATTGAAGCATCCACATGCTCAAATTACATTTATGAGTATCGACAGGATCATAGGTGATCGGAATAATTCTCAAGGATGGCATAGCATTTTAAATCATAAAGAAAAATACTGGATTACTACATTGGGAGCACTGTTCCCACCAGGTCTGAATGATCATTTATAATCATTGATATTATTTGTAATGTATGATTTATTGCTGATGCCACATGTTTCAATGTAACAATTTACTATTGTATTTATGTATTTCAGGCTCCAGTGGATACCTTATTTGACGTCCTTTCATCTAGAACTATATGTTTATCATTATTAACCACAACCGTTCATGATGAACATATATGCCTATGGTGTTTATGTACGCATTTATTATGTTTCATCATGATTTATCATCATTATTTATGCTCATTATGCAGTTGGTTAGTTTATTATATCACTACCATTTATTGGTGTATCAATTTCTGTATGTGTTTTTGGAATCCTGTTCTAGCCATGTGTTTATTGTTAGTTTAGTGGATTGTTGTATTATTATTATATTTTTTGGATATATATTTTCTTTTGCATATATCACTTTTTTTGGATCAATTATTTATGTTGTCATTGCTGATCCTATGGATTCACGCTGCTATATCAACCTGTTCTTTGATATCATGTTCAATAGTATTTTACACTTGAAACTGAAATTTTGGGTGTGGGATCCTACCACTTTTTACATTGGTAGGTTTGGGTTTCTCATTGGTTGGGCACGCTTATAAATATTTATGAAGTATTGCCTCTGTTTTTTCGTCTTGTATCACTGAAGAAGGCATTTATTTGCTGAAACCGGTCTGACTATTAAAGTTATGAATTTCCAGTAACTTATTGGGTGTTTTTGTTGTTTTGCTCCCTTTCACGTATCTGCTGGCCAACAGTGTTTTTTACGGTTTATTCTGGCCGCGCAGTACCTACGTGCATAGCAGTGTTAGGTTACTGACAGAACCCACACTAAAAGTAGCCGACTCCAAATCCAGCTCCAGACAAGTGGAGTACCTCAGGGTTCAGTCCCGGGACCGTTCTTGTTTGGCATCTACTTCTCTGAAGTACAGGCCAAAACTAAGGGACTCTGGCTAACAAAGTTCGCAGATGACTGCAAGCTGGGAGCCATTATTGAATCCCCAATTGATGTGGATATTCTACAAAAGGGCCTTACAGAAACAAATGCTTGGTGCCAAAGCCATGGGCTCAAGCTCAGTGCCAAGACGTATATAGTTATCCCCTTTGAGAAAAAACATGTACCCATGAATTACCACATAAGTGGCAGTACACTAAACACCGAAAGTGTGATGAGACTTAGGGACACAGGTGGGCAGTGGTCTCACCTTCGATAATCACATCGACACAACAGTCAGGAAATCCTTCTATGTGGCACACCAAATCACTAAGGGCTTTTCATCCAGAAAAAAGGTCATTGTCCCACTGTACTCATCCCTCATTAGACCCATTATAGAATACAAAGCCCCGTTTGGTATGTACCTCTCAAGACATCTACAACAACTGGAAAGGCCGCAGAAATACCTCACTAAAAGAATCACAGGCCTAAAGCAGATGCCCTATGCTGACTGTCTAAAAAACTCCATGTGTACTCTGTCGCATATCGTCTATTCCGAGGCGATCTCTGCTTAACATACAAGGCCATGTCAAACCCAGAGCTGTTGGACATGCTACACTTAAAGAAATCCCAATCCCTCAGAGACGCACGCTCCAGGGATCTGAACCTTGTCATCACAATGAACAAAACATGCTGGAGGGATAGGTTTCTGACCCAGAGACTCAACAGATTCTGGAATAGACTGCTCATACATGTCAAGCAGAGTGCCTCTTTGGCCCTCTTCAAAAGGAACCTTGATGATTGGATGGGAGATAGGAAATTCACCCCGGGGATCACGTCAGTCGCCCTGCTGGACAGGGGTCCAGGTAAGTAAATACTGGCAGAAAAAATAGCCAGGCAATTGTTATGATTAGGCTTGTATAGGCCTGTATAGGCCCTAGGGCCGATAGCCTAGTACCAACCTATGAACATAACGCATCTGAGATGCTTCAGGTGCAGCTAACACTGGGTAAGACAGCGATTCAGATTATAGCCAGCTATAGGTCTCCATGTCCCAAGACTCACACTCCACGTTCCTAAGCACCCTGGAGAATATTATGGTCCAACCTAACACACATGCTGGGTGACTTCAACTACCCCTCATTAACTAGGAAAACTACTCGTGTAACAATACTTTCCCAATGCTTTCTGGAATTCATTAATTCCAATGCTCTGGACAAGCTCATTCTTACCCCCACTAGAGGTAGCAACATCCTTGACCTGGTCATTACTAACATGGGCAACTGTTGCTCTACACCAATAGTGAACTCCTCCCTGGTTAAATCTGACCACAAACTAATCACCTTGGAAATCCACCCCCCCCCCCCCACAAAGGTAACCACCATGGAAAACCTTTCCAAAGCTAACTTTGGAATCCTAAAAACAGAGGTGGCTAACTTCACGGTGCCCATGCAAATGGAGAATAGTTGCATGACCGCCAAATCATATACCAATGCACTGTACGAATATGTACACAAATGCGTGGATCTAACATAACCAATAGAACTAAGACGCTCTCTTCAAAAAAAAGGGAAGCCAATCTGGTGGTCCCCTGCCATAAACAAACTCTACAACAGAAGGAGGAAACTGATGCAGAATAAGGCAAAGTCCCAAGACTGGAAAAACTCCCTTATCAGCCTCAACAAAAAGTTGAGATCCCTCATCAAATCCTCTAAGGCTAGCTATGAAAACAGAATTGCAGCAGATAGCAAAGATAGCCACAAGGCCTTCTATAGTTATATAAAGAATCTCCATGGCAATACCCAGATTTGCTCGGAGCTACTGCACAATGGTACCTCCTATACCGAGCCAGCAGATATTGCCAATAATACTGGCTGACAGATTCAGTGCTAACTTTACCCATCCCCCCCCAGGACCAATCACAATAGCAGTAGATTGCCAGGCACCCAGCATTACTGCTGCACAGGTTAAAACAGCACTGTCCTAGGCCAAGAATGCAGCTTCTATGGGACCTGACAATATCCCTGGCTGTGTTCTACAGAGTGAACTGGCACCTCACTTGTATGCCCTGTTGAATCACAGCCTCACCACAGGCTTTGTCCCTACCAAATGGCATATTGCTACACTCATCTCTCTCCACAAAGGAGTAGCAACTACAGACCCAGTGAATTATCGCCTAATTAGCCTGATGAATCTGATATGCAACGCTATGGAACGCATCATCTTGGACCTAATAAACAAGGATATAGGGAATCTCCAAACTCTGGAACTTACACAGTTTGGTTTTGTGAAGAGTAGATCATGCCTACTCAACTTGGTCGACTTCTTTGACTCACCAGAGCTGTGGATGAAGGCAAGGTGGTTCATACAGCCTACCTTGATGTGGCCAAGGCCTTTGATACCATTCCCCGCTCAAGAATCATAGAAAAACTCACTAAGCTAGGCATCAACCCCTATGTCACTAGGTGGGTTGTAAACTGTCTCACAGAACTCAGTGTGAAAGTAGCTGACTCCAAGTCAGTCACAGGGTTCGGTTCTGGGTCCTCTCCTGCATCTACTTCTCTGAAGTCCAGGCCAACATGAAGGGACTCTGGCTGACAAAGTTCGCAGACGATTGCAAGTTGGGAGCTATTATTAACTCCCCAAATGATGTTGACATCCTACAGAAAGGCCTCAGTGACACCAACGACTGGTGTCAGAACCATGGCCTTAAGCTCAATGCCAAAAATTGTGTCGTCATCCCCCTTGGGAAAAACCCAGTTCCCTTGAATTACCAGATTGATGGTAGTCCACTGAACACAGAAGGCATTATAAGAGGTCTGGGAACACAGGTTGACAGCAACCTATTTTGACCACCACGTTGCCACTGTGGTCAGAATGTCCTATTTGGCACATCTCATAACTAAGGGTTTTGCAGAAGAAAGAGGTCATTGTCTCCCTCTACCCTTCCCTCATTAGGCCAGTCATTGAGTACAGTGCCCCATTTGGCATGTACCTCACTAGACACCTGCAACAACTGGTGAGGCTGCAAAAGTACCTCACAAAGAGGATCCTAGGCCTTAATCACTTGTCCTATATGGGCAGACTCAGAAAACTCCAACTATTCTTTGTCTCATATCGCCTATTTAGAGGCGATCTCTGCTTGACTTACAAAACCATTTCTGACCCAGCTCTGTTAGAAATGCTATATCTAAAGAAATCCCAATCCCTCCCCACCACACGCTCCAGAGACCTCAACCTCATTACCACAGTCAACAGAACAAGCTGGAGGGACAGGTTCATAACCCAGAGACTGCCCATGCTATGGAATAGACTTCACATACATGTCAAACAGAGCACCTCACTGGCCCTCTTCAAGAGAAATCTTGATGAGTGGATGGGAAATAGCAAATTCACCCTGGGGATCACTCCAGTGGCTCTACTTGACAGAGGCATTAGGAACTAAGGTCGGGTGACACGATGCCAGGGTAATCCTATGGGCTAGGCTTGTAAAGGTTCCAGGGCCATTAGCCTAGTACACATCTATGAACCTATGTCTAGAGATGGTCACCTTCCCCCTTCATCCAGTAAGAAACAAGCAGTCTTCGCATCATCATTCCTTTCCCTTCCCTAGCTATATTCCTCAGTACCTGCACTGCTATATGAACGTGGGTGATGGTCTGAGCTGCATCCTTCTGCAACACAGAACCAGTATCCTTTTTGAGGGAGTTAAATCCATAGTAGAAAGTCCCATCATACCTTGCATGTGTACCACTGGCTCATGTTTCACCTGTATGACTTCAGAAAGAGCAGTTCATCTCATTTGCTCAAGGCAAACATGGGCTTGAGCTTATGTGAATGGCCAACTGCATTTCCTTTTCATCTGTCACTGAACTGCCCACTTGAAAATATTGTTGAATTCTTTTTTTATCAAAAACATAGCTGTTTCCATGACTTCTTTCATAAAGTTAGCATGTGAGTATTTATGCCGATGGCTTGGAGCCATCAGTTCACACTTTCACCAGTCCTTATTGCCTAAACCTTAATTCAAGTAGTCGGGCCTCCTTTGGGAAATAAATGTTTAGTGAGTAGCTTTCTGAGTCCTTGATTTTTGACTTTTCTCTGGCTTTGACATTCTAGGAAGGTTTAAAATTATACTGCTTGGAATATAACAGAAATTTACTAAATGAAACACCTGCGAGGATAACTTCTGAAGTGCGTTGTTTCTTTTGGCGCTGTCTGTCATGTCTTAACTGCATTTCCATCCATCATCTGTTGATGAATTTATTTTTAAGTCAGGCAAGTGTATCATTCTTCATGTTGTGTTTTAGATTTGTTCATATTTCATTTTCACTTGCACAGTGCACTACACCATATGACAATTATCCTTTAGACCACTACATTTCTTAAGTTTTAATCCCATTTGTAAGTAAGCTGTTTTGTATACTAGAATAAATTCCAACTGTGTTGCAGTATTAGTTTGTGTTCAGGTAAACCGATGCTTAAGAAGAAATGACAAGGGGGTTTCAAAAACAAGAATTCCATGATTTTTTCTGTACTTTTAGTTTTTTTCCTTGCAGAAAACTAATGATCTGATGTTGTCAATTTTCACTTTATCCTTGTCTTGTGGGTTTGGTTCCGAATCTCGGAACCAACTCTGCTGTTATTCCAGTTCAAGCCTTCCAAACACACTCAAGCTTAGCTTTAGCCATAATGCTCCTCTCAGGATTACCCCAGATCTTGTTTGCTGCTTTTAGTGCCAGAAGCATTTTTCCTGTCAGCTGTTCAGCAAACTTATTTCTTCAAAACTGTAAGTGTTCTTTCGTTAAAAAAACTTTCATTAGTTACTCCTTATCTATATTTCACTTACCCAGCTCCTCTATTAGCTCTTTATCTTTAACACAAGTAGTGTTTTTTCTACTAAATACCATTGTTGGTAGTCTCTTCCCCTCTCTTTCGCTTTCTTTTCTTCCTCTTTACCGTAAACTGTTAGTACTTTTTTTTTATCTTTCTTTCTAATTACCATTGCAGTAAACATTTCATGCCATTGTTGGTACGTTTTTTTCTGGTTATCTTAAAAAAAAAAAAAAGCCCTTAAACTGTGTAATCTTGTCTTCCCTTCTTTCAGACTGTGTGTTTGCATGCGTGTGACTCTTCTGACATGGCTGAGAAGGCTAAAGGTACTTCTGGCTTCAAAAGATGCCAGAAGTGTGATTAGAAATTGCCTAACTCTAATGGGCACTCCTTATGTGTCTGCAGCTTTGGCCCTGTGCACCTTCAAGAAGACTATGCTTGTTTATGCTATGCTATGTTGTTATGGCTTCAGTCACTGGGCTGTTCTAGAAAGAAAGAAAAAAAAAACAATTTTAAAGGGCCGTATTAAATCTAGCTTCAGTGAAGCCATATCTGTATCTGACAAATCTAAAATTGACTTTAGCTCCCCTTCTTCATCCAAACATGAAAGTTTTAAGAAAAGGAGCCAGTTGGTTCCGACAGTCTTGTCAGAACTGCCAATTAAAATGAAAAACTTCCCTGGGTCCCACAGTTCAGCAGAACCAATTGGGAATGTGGCTTTCACCATTGGTCCCGTTGGTGCCGATCTCTGCACTGATATTTGGCACTCGTTACTGTTTTGGATGAAACCATTTCAGTACCTCCTCTGTCCTTGGTTAGTGTTTCAGAACCAAAGGAGCTGTCATTTAAAGACACAAGGTACTCACCAGCATCAGACCCCTTTCCAGACCGACATCCAAGCCCTTCTTGGAGAAACACTGGTCCCCGTCAGTATCTTTGGTCCGTTCCACAAAGAGCCTCATAGAGCCTGATGTTTTGAAGCTGGTGGACCAGCTCCTGGTGGCAAGGGGATTATCCACTACGTCGGTTTTTAGCCTCCATGGCTCTGGAACCGTATCGGCCTTTACACTGATTTTTGTTCCTCCTCAGACTCCAGCTGAGTCTTTGGAGTTCTCAGCTCTTTTGGGTTTCTAATACCATGACGGGAATGGACCCCATTCCCAAGTCAGAGTACGATTAAAGTTCATGAAATTAGTATTTCACTCTTTGATGTTAGCCAAAAGTTCCCTTCGCAGTACATGCAATGTGCCCAGCAATGACTCTTCCTGCAATTCCTAAGGTGTTACATGAATTGGTAACATATCTAAATATGATTGTAAATTCTTTTTTATAAAACCAGTTGCTCCTACTACTATTGGGACTGTCTGGGTATCTTTCTTCCACATGGCTCTCGTTTCTGCATGCAGATCAAGGTATTTTTTGACTTTGTGTCTCTCTGTATGCAAGACACTATAGTCACTAGGTGTGGCAATTTCAATGATCAATGCTACTTTTGTCTTCTTTTCTTGGATCACTATGTCCGGTTTTCTAGCATCTATCTTTTGGACTGTTGGTATTGGCTGATCCCATGTGATGTAAACTTCATAATTTTCTATGATTCTCTCTGGCTCATGTTTCCAATGTTTTTCAGCCACTTCGATACCATAATGTTTGCACAATCTCGCCACATTATTATGCCTTTCAGTATACAGTCCCACTATCATTAGAGCATCGCAACCAGCAATAAGGTGTGTAACTGTTTCCAACTCTGTTCCACAAAACCTACATATGTCTGTTTCTCCCACATGTTCAATGGACCCCCACTGTCTTGTGCTGCCAATATTAACCTTTCATTTCTTGATGTAAATTCACCTCTCCTTAACCATTCCTGTGTTCGTTCTTGATCAACATGAGCTTCTTCCAGAAGTTTTCTATACTTGCAACTATATTTATGTTTTTCCACATTTCTTGACTTCTCACCTGGTCCTTCACCTTATATTCTTTCTTTTGTTTTTTAGCACATTCAGTTGCTGCCTGGTTTTTATCCACTTCTGGTTTGATTTCAATTCCTGCTTGACGTCGATATGCTTCTGATAAATTAAGCAGAGAGGTCATCTTAGATTTATTCTCCTCATGTTTCAAAACTGTCTCCACATTTGGATCTTGTGAGGTCAGTAGATGTGTGGAGTCCCCACGATTGCAGATCTGTACATGTAATCAATTTCAAGGAGGCCCATCCCTCCTTCAGAACGGGGGATATATAATCTTGGTATACACTGATTTTTATAAATCATTTGGTGAGCATGAAACATCCTTCTTGTTTTGATATCCAATCTATCCAACACTTTTTGGGGCCAGTCAATCACTCCAAAACTATAAGTTAGGACAAGAAGAGCAAATTGATTTATAGCTTGGATCTTGTTCCTAGGTGTCAATGTTGTTTTCAGGATTAATTTAAGTCTTCTAAAGTACTCCTTACTAAGCCTTATTCACATTTGTTCATGTTTTATTGCTAATCCTTCATCAATTCCCAAGTATTTATACACCCCCTCTTGCTCAAGTTCTTTTATATCACATTCTTGTCCCAAACTGATGTTGTCCTGGTGCTGCAATTTTCCTTTTTTAAAGGTTGCTTTTGCACATTTATCAAGACCAAATGACATTCCGATATCATCTGAAAAAGTTTTGACAACCTGCAGCTGTGCTTTCAGTTCCTCATCTGATGAGCCATACGATTTTAAATCAACAAAGAGAAGATGAGAAGTCATTAAACTGTGTTGTTTTCTAGAAGCCAAATTGTAGCCATGGCCTAGGCTGTTAAGTAAGCAGCTTAATGGGTTAATGGCAAGGCAGAATAACAAGTGTGACAGAGAGACGCCCTAGAATATCGCCATTTGAATTTTTATCCCTGGGATAATAATCAGTCCTTTATCATGGCTTAATTCCAAAGTGGTCTGCCACTGTTTCATGGTTACTGTAATGTAATCAATCAGTGTAGGGTGTATCTTATACATTTTAAGCACTCTTTTATCCATGAATGTGGGATGCTATCAAATGCTTTTTTGTAGTCAGTCCATGCCATACTTAGGTTCTTCCGCTTCTTACAATTCTCCACTATAACTTTAACAACAAATGGTCCTTTGTTCCATATGACTTTCTTTTATTGCCCTTCTGTTCTACTGCCATAATTGAGTTTTCTTCTAAATGATTATAAACTCTGTCAGCGTCAATTCCTGTGTATAGTTTGTATGTTGTTGGAAGACAAGTTATTGGGTTATCATTTTTAGGGTAGCTTGCAGGTTCACTCTTAAATAAGGGCATTGTTTTTCCTGTTAACCAGTGTGGTGTGTGTTCGGGGTGCATATATAAATAGTTCTTACTCATGGCTAAGTCATCGTGCAAATAAGTTAATACTTTAAGCCAAAAGTTAGGTACTGCATCTGGGCCTGGGGTTTTCCAGTTAGAGGCTTTTCTCAACTTTATTTCATCTCTCTAGTTGTTGTTTCATCTCATTTCATATCCTGTACCTTTAAACTTCTTCTATCCATTTAGCATCGTTATGTTCCACAGGAGCTTCATAGATACTTCTCCAAAATGTATCTACTTCCTCATTTTTTGGCGGTCTATCTATTCCTTTTACCTTATTTCCCAGTTCTCTATAAAACTTTTTTGGGTCATCGATAATTTGTTTATTTTGTGTTTTTCCCATATATTTATCTTCGTATCTTCTAAGTCTTTCCGCCTGTTTTGTAATTTTTAGTTCATCTCTCATAGTGCATAATAGATCCTGGTCTGTTCTAATACCACGCATTGCTTTTATCACATCTATCTTTATTAATATTTTCATTGATCTGTTCCCTCTTCTATAATCTTTTAACAATGATACTTCTTGTCTTAGCTGCTTTATAGTTTTCTCTATTCGATATTTCCATGATGGTATTCGCTGTCGTTGTCCCCCCATTTCCCTCGCTACCCATGGCTCCTGTGGTAGAACTTTATCAGTTATTAATTTAGCAGCACAGTAATATATTCTGTTTACTTCTGTTATATCGCATGGGTCTCTACGGACAGTGGTAATTACTGTGTTCATTTGTTTTATCAAGCTTCTGACTTTTGGGGTTTTATTAACCTTCTGCAGTCTATTTCTGTCATTGATCTTGATATGTCTATCTTAGTCTATTAAATCAAGCAACTCTTCTCAACTCCTTTTCTTCCATACTGAGGGTACATCCCTTGTTTTCCATTTCCTGTGGGCATTCTATTGAAAGTTCTGTAGCATCTTCCTGTGGCACATTCTCTTCAATTTCATCCTTTGTCTTCTATTGTTTTGTGATATGGGAACTCACTGGCCTATCACTCCTCAACGTTGACTGCATCAGAGTTTCCACAGTTTCCTGTTTCTTTCCTTGCTGTCTGGCTTCAAGTGAATGTTTATACTGGTTTCTTGTGGAAGGCTCCAAAATATCTTGATATGGCACCTGACCAGTTACTTCCTGTTCCACTGGCTTCCCCTTAATTTGGATATCCATTGCTCTATCCTGTTGTGATTTCTGCATTTGATTTTCTACACTGAATCCTTCTCTTTGCACCTGTTCCATTACTTCAATTTCTATTTCTTTGACTGCTCCATTACTCATCTCTTTTTCTACTTTTCCTCTTAGTCTTCTTATTTTTTGCATTGTAAAGTTTTCCATATCCAGATTCCTTTGCCTATATTATTCTTCAAATATCTTTGGTGCTGCTCTTTTTGAATTAATTAATTTTGCTTTCTCCTTTGCATAAATATTGCACCATATTGGTTCTCTCTTCCTTTCCCGTCCATATTTCTTCTTCACATGTCTCCTGGTCTTCTTGCTTTTCCTTATTCTGGGGACATACTCCAACATACTGTGATATAGTCCGTCTTAGACCTTCTACATTAAATCCTTCACTTTGCAGGCACTCCATAACTTCAGCTTCTATTTCTTTAACCTTTACTTTACTAATCGTCTTTTCTACATTATGTTTTTGTGTTATTAATCTCTCTATTGTGAAATTTTCCATATCTGGATGCCTTTGCCTGTATTTCTCTTTGAACACTTTTGAGACTGTCTTCTCTATATTAGTTAACTTAGCTTTCTCCTTTGCAAAAATATTGTACCATATCAAATCTCTCTTTCTTTCCCATGTCCATATCTCTTTTTAGCTTTTTCAAATATCTCTAAGTTTTGTTGTTTATATTTTTCCACTTCCTCAAAGGCTTCTTTTTCCAGAGAGATCAAAGATTCTTGATCTATATACTGTTTTTCAAAAATCTATTGTATTAATGAACGCAAATTTTTATCTGAAGCTTCTGACAGTTTTTCTTGCACAAGTATTTTTCTTTCCTCTAATTTTGGTCAATGATCCATAATGAATCAGCCAATGTATCATCAGGTAATGATCACCAATATCTGCAAGAAACACCTGAGTTGTTGGTTTCACTCCAACAAAATTTTTTTGGGCCATACCTTTGTTCTTCGTCAACCCCAAGCCATAGTGAACACGAATGCATCCAGGATTGTGGGGGAGCATAATCTGGGAAAAACAGTCCAAGGTAATTGGTCCCAGTTTGAGGCCAATCTGCACATCAGTGTTCTGCAAGTATTCCAAGAAACCCTCTCCTTGGGAACGATCACAATTCAGACAGGCAAAATGTTGGTTGTTTGGTACATTAGCAAGCAAGGGAGAACAAGATCTTACCCTCTTTGTCAAGAAGCACTCAGGGTGTGGCAGTGGGCAATTTCATCCGACCACTTTCTAATTGCAACACATATTCCGGGGACCTCCAACATGATTGCAGACAAATTGAGCAGGAGCATCCTAATGCCTCACAAGTGGTTTCTCAATCCTTTGGTGGTGGAAAGGATATTCTGCCAATGGGGCCAGTCCTGCTGTGATCTCTTTGCATCCCCCCTGAACAAGTGCAGCAGCTACTTTGCCCTGATCCCCCCTCTGGAGGAGTCCGCGAGAGATGTTGTCTTTCACGATTGTCCAACTGGTCTGTTGTATGCCTTTCCCCCAATACCCCTCATTTCCCAGTTTCTGAAGAAAGCCAACAGGTTAAAGAACAAGATGATTCTCATTGCCCCATTCTGACCTCATCAGATATAGTTTCCCTTTCTTTGACTTAATCTAATTTGGAAACCTTGGACTCTGGACCCAGCTCCAGACCTCTTGTCCCATCCTGGGGGACTTATTCATCTGAATCTTCAAATCTGAAGCTCATTACATGGCTTTTCCTGTTTCAATGATTGCCAGGCATACTAGTCTCACTTCCCCAGTTCATTTAATTGTTCTAGCCTCCCTTAAAGCTTAGACTAGACGATTGTACATCACCAAGTTTCAAAATGGGCTAGAGAGAGTAACCTCGACCCATATTCTGCACCCATTGTTAGGGTCTTGAAGATTTTAGCATCGCTTTTTGATGCAGGAGCGTCCTCCACGACTGTACAAGTTCATCTAGCTGCAATTTCAAACTTTCATAATGGTCTAAATGATACAGCTTTAATGTCCCACAAACTTTGTAAAGCTTTTCTGAAAGGAATCTTAATGCTCAGACCTCCATACAAGGACCTTTCTACACTTTGGGACTTGTATCTGGTGCTACAGTCTATAACTCCCTATTTGAGACATCCGCAAATTGCGATTTGAAGTATTTATCTTAAAAAACCTTACTTCTGATTGCTATTACTTCTGCTAGGAATATATCTGAGCAACACGCCTTGTCTTGTAAGCCTCCTTACCTAATCTTTCATAATGACAGGGTTTTCTTGGGAACAAATCCTTCCTTTCTACCAAAAAGTGTCTGAAACTAATATCAACTAGACTATACAACTTCCCGTAATTTTTTCCCAGATTTCCAAGCAAGGGTGAATACTGTCTGCATTTGATAGACGTTCATAGACAATTATGTTTTTACCTCCACAGAACAAAAGACTTTAGAAAATCTAATCAGTTGTTTATTTATCTTCTACTACTGTAGCCAAACCAATTTCTAAGGTTACGCTGGCTAAATGGATCAAGGACTATATAACCTTATATTATAACAAAAGGAAAGTGCAACTACCAGGACCTGTAAAGGCACATTGTACGAGGGCAATAGCCACTTCTGCAGTCTTTTATTCCAGAGTTTCTCTAGACGATATATGTGCAGTGGCTACTTGAGCATCCCCGCATACCTTTATTACTCATACAAGCTGGATCTGTTCTCTAGGGAACGAGCATCATTTGGTTTGATGGTGCTCAGGAATATACTTCGTGAGACCTCCCAAGATTCAGGTAACTGAAGACTCTGTCCCACAGTCAAGGATTAAGTGAAGCTTGACAGCATCAGATAAAGAAGTTACATCTTACCATAACGTTCCATATGTGTTATCAGTCTTCACTTACCATTGACATCCCACCCTCCTTCCCCATGCCTTTTGGGCTTCTTGGTGGAAAGGATCTATCCCAATAGATTGGATTCTCCTTTTATGAATACAGATATGGTCTCTGGTCTGTTTACAGTTTGTCACTATCTTGTGCAAACTTGATCTGAGGTAATCCTGAGAGGAGCATTATGGGTAAAGCTAAGCTCAAGAGTTTTAGGAAGGCACGAGCTGGAATAATGGCCGAGTCAGTTCCGAGATACGGAACCGAACCCACAGTCAATGATAAGCAAAGATCAACAACACAGATGGAACATTATGGTAAAACATAGCTTCTTTTTATTACTTTTTTGTGCTGTAAAGAAAAAGTAACTGTTCTTTCAAAGTCTAATATTTTTCTTGTATCTTTTCTACTATTATGCACCCCAGATCTCTCATAATGTAGACTACTGACACCATTTAGGTTGCCACATGTGTTTAATTTTCTTCTTTCTTGGGTCTAGACTGAAGGAGGATCTTGTTGAGACTGCCAACACAACAGTTTTTAAGGTGGGCCTTCATATAGCCTGCTGCAGCTTTGATTGGACTGATGCAGTGTCTGTGACGGAGGCTGTCCTTTAGAGAGAAACTCTCATATTGCATTCTGGATGTTCTAGTTGATAACATCCCTAGGAGGGGACAGGTCTTTACAACTGTGAAAAGGGTCTTTTATACATCTCATCTACTTCCATCTGTTCCTTTTCTAAGCCAATCCAACCCCAGAGAGTAAGAAAGCACTTCACTTTGAAGCATCTCACATTCTTGCCTTCCCTAGTCTGGATAAATCACCCAAGAGGATGACACCGCTGGTTGTGTCTTATTAGGCATTACAATAGCCTGGGATTGTCTACTAGTGGGAGGGTTCTTCCTTTTCACCCAAACTTAGAGGCAGCACAGGGAACCAGTGAATTCTTGTCATGGTTACTGCCATGTCCTGGCACCCACAGAATCCCCCCCCCCCAACAACTTCTTGTAGCAGAGTTCAACTAGTGGACCATTCTGTTATGAGGGATGTATTGAGACATAGGTTCATAGGCTGGTACTAGGCTATCTGCCCTAGGACCTATACAAGCCTAGCCATAATTCCCTGGCCATTTCTTCCCACATTATTTACTTCCCTGGACCCCTGTCTAGCAGGTAGACTGACATGATCCCCAGGGTGAATTTCCTTTCTCCTGTCCAATTGTCAAGGTTCCTTTTGAAGAGGGCCAAAGAGGCGCTTTGCTTGGCATGTATGGGCAGTCTATTCCAGAGTCTGGGGAGTCTCTGGGTCAGGAACCTATCCCTCCAGCATGTTTTGTTTATTGTGATGACAAGGTTTAGATCCCTGGAGCGTGTCGCTCTGAGGGATTGGGATTTCTTTAAGTGTAGCATGTCCAATAGCTCTGGGTTTGACGTAGCCTTGTATGCTAAGCAGAGATCACCTCTGAGTAGACGATATGCGTAGACCCCAGCTCTATTAATGAAAGGAGCCATAGAAAGCGTCACTTTTTGAGATGTGGGGGTGAGAAAAACTCTTGTCTTTTCCTATTTGCAGTGGGAGCAAGAAGTATCTGTCCCAGTCTGGGCTTCAGGGATATGCTTTTTTCCTTACTAATTTGTTAACTGGCTTTGGAGACTGGTCAGAAAACCCTTTTCAGCCACTACACAAGCCAAAACATTCTAGGTTATAATTCAAAATGGATTGCAGTAGCACAAGTACAGTACAAAAAGAGAATAAAAGACTTCAACCAAAGCATCTATTTTATTAGGTTCTGGATGGAGACACTTCAATTTCCCTTACCTGATGTATGGTGACTGGATGGTGTGACTGACCATGATGACCTTATTTTGACACTTTAGAGCACATTTGTGGTCCACATATGAGATTCCTCCAGTTTGCTGAGGGTGGGCATCACTTCCAGTGCAAATTGTTGACATTTGGGTATTATAGTGCCCGCAAGTTTCACTAAACTGTAGTCTGTAGTGGCTGAAGCCTTGTAGGAGAAGAACTTTCATGGGTAACTGGTCAACTGGCTGCTGGTAAATTTGTTCACGGAATCCTGGAAGTGCTCGTATATTGGAGGTTTCCATGCATGCTTTCTTTGTGGGTAACCAGGAATTGGAAGTATTCCTGTCTGTTTCCCCATGGTATAACCTTAATAAGTAGAAAACTAAATACTCTTTACTGCCAGTCTTTTCTGCCCTTGGAGTGGGCCCAGGGCTTCCTGGCTTTGACTTCCTGAGTGTGGACACAGAATAGGGTCCAGGATTGAACCCTACTATGTCATCTTTGCATGATGGCAGCCACAATCTTCATGATGCCATTTGCACACTTCAGAATGCAGGTTTTGCATTTGGTATGAGTTCCCAGTCACTACTGGGCCACTACTTCACCCATGGACCTTCTAGTGTCAGTCCCCTGCTGCCACATTCTATTGTGGTGGACCATTTTCTACTAGCTTATTGTTTGGCCTTCTTTACAGCTGAACCTGTCAGTTCTTGATGAGACATTACTTCCTTTGCAGGATGGAGAGCCCATCATGGCTGTCTTCCAGTTTTTATGCATGTGTTTCCCTTGGTGGGTAGGCTTCAAATCAACCAGCTAGAGATACTGAAACCATTTGTAAAGTCACTTTGCTGACAAGTTGTGCTCCTTCATCTACCAATAAAGATTCTTTATCATGAGATGTTGTTTGTGCCTTATTCCTCTAGTCAAAGGGAATTCAAACAAGATGATACAAGTGGGCAATAAACTATACTATGGCAAGGGGAGAGCTTGCATTTGCTAGACAGACACTTTCAGTGGATTACCATCTGCATTATAGTTTTCCTTCAGGTGGTGAATCACACACTCGTGAAGGCTGGGGTCAGAAACCACTCCACTAGAGGAATGGCTTCCTCAAGTGCTTGCTTCAGAAATATCTCCACTGCTGGCATTTGCACCATGGATGTTTAGTTTTCATTGCAAACCTTTACCAGGTATTACTGTCATGTCTCGTTTGGTGCAACAAGATTCAGCCTTTTGAATCTTGGATGTTGGACTGTCCTTTAGCTCCTTCCACTCTCTTGGCTACTACTCTAGTTTCATCTAAACCAATATCCATGAAGAAGAGGTCCTTACCGTAATTACCCTGTGAGAGGACCATTATTGATTGGTAAAGAATACCCTCTATCCATCCCTCCATCTTTAGCCTTAGGAGTTTCCTGTAAGTTGGACAAGTATATACTTGTTTGTACTTGTATATTATGTGTTAACACTAGAGGTGCAGGTTATAAATGCCATACAAAAACTTCTGAAGTTGACCCTTAATTATATTTTTTCTTATGAACAGAGAATTAAAATTGTGTAAACTTAAATATAGTTATAATGTAAAGGAAGCCATTAAAGATGGCAGTATCATGGTACTAAGTTGATGGCAATATGTAGCTGTGTGCTATAAGCTTTCTCTGGCAGGAATTTTCTAAGTTGCAATATAATCAAGAATTACATGATTTATTAGAGCGGCAAATACCTCTTGTCTACACAAAAGAATGAGAGAAAGCTACATATGGAGGACATTAAGGATCCTTAATTTTACATGTTACCAAAGGCCCACAAAAATATTGGATCCCCAAGTACACCCAGTTGTTTCTACATGTCTTGGTATTACCTGTAAAAATAAAGGAGGAATTTTCATAGATTCTATCTTAAGACAATAAATAGTTAAGCAAAAAAAAAATCTGCATTTGTCCACCAAGTTATTACGGGATAACATTA
Organism: Protopterus annectens; assembly: GCF_019279795.1. Taxonomy (NCBI): domain Eukaryota; kingdom Metazoa; phylum Chordata; order Ceratodontiformes; family Protopteridae; genus Protopterus; species Protopterus annectens. The sequence continues at coordinate 1,224,229,770 of NC_056743.1, forward strand.
GATGTATGTTCCTTATACATTCATTTCTCACCAGCAAGGTAGGAATTCAGGCATTCACAAAAGTCTTGGGACAGAGTTCATGCATGAACTTTATTAATTTTGTTTTGTTTAACACAGTTCTGCTGATAATCATATTGATCACTGCTGCAGTAGCCTTAGCTATATGGGCTATATCCTCCCAAGGGTATAATAGCTGGCTGGCTTCCAAAGATTCAAGTCACCTTCCATACATCCTACTGCCAGGCAGCTCAAGTTGAAGTAACAAAAAGACAAGTTTGGACGCAAAGCCCTTCAGATTTTTGTCACCGATGATTATGCTCCCTGAGGCATTTTAGGGTCGACTGTCAGCTTGTGCTTTCCTTTGCTTGGCAGATAAGTTCCCTTTGGGGAAAAGCCTTCCATTTTCTTTTTGTTGATATTTATTAATTTCCTCTTCAGGATAGATATTTTAAAGTTATGAGTATTGTGTTTTAACAGTCTCAAAATTGAAATGGAGCACTTGTTTTTTTCTGTCAGTGTAAAAATAGTGTGAAGTAACTGAAAACATATTTTTCTGTGGAGAAATTGTTCATTTATTTATTTATTTCCAGTTTGATGACCAGGGAGGTCCACTGGGATCAAGGAGCCCATTTTCAATGGAGGCCCGGGGAGAAAAGCTCCATAATACACAGTAACAATAAGCAAAAAAGTAATATTACATAGTAAAACTTGGTAAAGTGCAATCAGAAAATAGCAGAACATACATTACATACATACAGAGGATTAGTTACACAGAGGAATTAGATGATGTGTGCAAGGTTATAAAATAACAATTGTAAATCATTTGAACATAGTTATAAAACTGACATTTGTAAATACAATTTTCCATCAAAGGGGTGGAAAGTGCATTATTTAAAAAGTATAGATTCAGGATATTAATGTATAGAGAGGCAGTTAAGAAATAGAAAAAGTGGAGTGCATATATTACAGTTTAGGATACGAAGTGTGGATGTTCTTTAAGTAGCATCAAACTTTGAGTTAGCAGTAGAGAGAATCACTCCCAGATGGGGGAGAGAAGACAGAAAATAAACTATTTACAATGTATACATTCAAAATTATGTTATATTCAGAGTGAGGCAGCTGTTTTAGGTAATCAGTATGGAGTAGATTAACTTGTAGTAGGGTCATTAGCAGGCTAGGTGGGTTGACTGCAACTGCATTTCCAATTCTGGGCGAGGTGGGAATGGAGCTGAGTTTTAAAGTGTTCAAAGTTTTCTGAAATTCTAGAGTAGGAGGGAGAGAATTCCATTTTTTGCTAGGGAAAATGATGAGAAGTTGACCAGAGAAGTTGGTTTGTATACAGAAATTAGATTTTGGTGGGCAGATCTGCGAGAGGTATATGATGGTAAGATGTTTGTTAGAGCTGGGCATCTAGTGGGTTTAAAAATTAGTTTGTGGGCTGTAGTGAGTTGGAGGTAGTTAAGGTAGTTGGGAAGTTCTAGCCAATTTAGCTGGTGGAGAGATGTACAGTGGTGGGAGGAGTATTTGGATTTAGTGGATAATTCTGAGATTTTGTTGCAACAGATTTCCAATTTGGAAGAGACAGAGGAAGATAAGTTAGTTAGAAGGGGAGCACCGTACAGTAGTTATGGTAGTAAGTAGGTAGTGGCGAGTGTTTGTCTTGTACAAGGAGAGAGAAAGTGGGAGTTTCTGTACAGCATGCCAAGTTTCTGAAGTGTTTTTCTAATATTTAGCTGACTGTGAGTATCGAATTTTAGGTGTTCATCAATAGTAACCCCAAGAAGTTTAGCAGAGGGAGTTGGCATGGCTGATAATATTGAAAGAGTTTTTTGTCGAGAGGGAGGGATTTAGAGGGAGAGAAAAGTAGAATTTTAGATGTGTTGGCATTTAGAGAGAGGTGGCTTTGAAGCATCCAGTTCTTAGTAGTTGAGAAGGCAATTTGAGTTTTTGTTTGAAGCTCAAGGAGGTTAGAAGCGGAGCAGAATAAAGTTGAGTCGTCTGCGTATTGTACTATCTTAGTGTTTGGAATGGCTGCATGGAAATTATTAATGAATGTATTAGAGTATTGGACCAAGTATGGATCCCTGGGGTACCCCGATCGGGGTGGGAAAGAAGGCTGAGGTGCCAGTTTGCCATTTCACTGCCTGAGATCTGTCAGAGAGGTAGCTATTGAACCAGGTTATGATATTTTGAGAGGGATTAAGGTTAGAAAGGTGGTTCAGGAGGTGGGAATGGGAGACGGTGTCAAACGCCTTGGAGAGATCTAGAAGGACTGTGGATACAGTTTCTCCAGAGTCACGGGTGTGGCTTACTATGTCTAGGTAAGAGAGAAGAGCAGTTATTGTACTGTGGCCAGGATGGAAACCATGTTGTGTAGGGGTGAACAATTGATTATTGATAACGAAAGGCATGAGCTGGAGGTGGATCCATTTTTCATGAATTTTTGAGATGGGAGAGGATGGCTATAGGTAGGAAGTTTGAGATGTTATTATTTTTGCCACTTTTGCGGAGGGGTAGGATAAAGGCAGCACACCACAGTTTGGGGACATAAGATTCCTGTATGGATCTGTTAATGAGAATGCTAATAGGGATTGCGATACCGTCAGCTGCAAGTTTTAGGAATAGTGAGGGGATATTGTCAGGGCGTTGGAGCATGGCTTAAGTTTGGAGAGAAGTTTTTTTATGTATGAGGTGGCGATGGGTTTGAGTTGAAATATGGGAGGATTGCTAGGGATGGAAGGTTTGGTAGAGGTTAGGGAAGAGAGTTTGAGGGGAGGGGTTGTGATTTGGGAAGGTCTTGGTGAGTTCTGCTATAGAGTTGGTAAAGAAGGAGTTGAATAGAGTGGCTATTTCTGGGTCAGTTTCCCTGGTGTCAGGGCAAGGATTATATTTGGTACCTGGGTTCAGAAGAGAGTTGATGGAGTTCCAGAATTGTTTAGGGTTTTTGGAATGATTAGCCTGGAGTTTAGTATAGTAGGATTTTTTACCTTTTGTGTTTTTTTTTGGCTAGGTTGCGGAGTTGCTTATATTTAAGAAGGGTGTCAGGGTGTTTATTGTGGTGGTAAAGTTTCCAGGTCTTGTCTCTTTGTTGCATAAGTGTTTGTTTTAGTATCTTTAGGTAGCCACGGGGCGGAGTTGGGTTTTATATGTTTTGTTCTTGGTGGGGCTTGGGAGTTCAGGGTATTTTAAGAAGGTTGAGTTAAAGAAGTCTACAGCGTTATCTAGATAGAGTTTTTAGACTGTCCCAGTTTGTTTGAGGAAATTGGAAAAAGTTGTAGGGTTAAAGTTTGTGAGGTTTCGAGTTTGGATGTTGTGGTGTAGGTGAGGAGTGGTGGGGATTAAGGCTGGCAAGTGGTCACTCATGGAGTCTATTAGGATGCCTGTGTGTGAGATTTTATTTGGGTGGGAGACTAGCATCCAGTCAAGAGTGGAGCCTGGGGGATTGTTTTTATTGGGTCTGGTAATCTCATTTGTAAGTTGTGTGAAATTGAATAGATTGATATGGAGGGATTATTGGAATTAATTTTGTTCCAGTCAATGTTCACATCCCCTAATGTGTGTCTCAAGTGCAATATTAGTTGTGGCCCACAAAAATATATCTTCAAGTGTATTGGTGTTGTTTCCAGGGGGGGAATGTAGAGGGCCATAATACATATGTATTTATGGTAATTCATTTTGAGTATTCCTATGACTAGTTCAGCGTTATTGAACTGAGGAATGGGATTTTGGTAGGGAGTGACGAAGAGTATACTAGAGTAAATTAAGGCTCCTTTCTTATTTTGGCGGTCATATCTGAGTGCTTGAAACCCGGGGTGGGGGGGGGGGTAGGATTTCAGAGTCAGTAATGTGGGGTTTTAGCCATGTCTGAGAGACTGCTACTATGTCTGGTAGGGGATGGTGTATAGCCAAGCCTGGAAGTGGGATATTTTGTTTTTCAAACTCTGGGTGTTAATGGTAAGTAGTTTGAGATATTTATGGTTGGTAATATTGGTTGTGATTAGGGGAGTGAGGTTGCTGCTAATCTTTGGTCCGGGTTGGGGTGTATGTCTCCTGATAAGTATTTCTCTTTTGTGCAGCTGACATAGTGTTTTAAACTAATTTTTACTGTTTTTTTTTTCTGTCAAAAAGTAACTTTTACGGCCTGGTAGTGTTTACTTGCAATTGCTGCTTGTTTTCCACAGGAAAGAGGCACTATTTTTGGCTTGACCATGGAACAGACTACTGGTCCCATAACTCGGTCCTTCTTCCAACCACAAAAAGAAAAAGCTAAGCAAACAGCCTTTGCCACCACAGCAGGCTAGCAGTTTGCCTCAGCCACAGGTGGGTGATTGCTGTGACCGCTTGTTACACCTCAGTACTTTTTTCTTTTTTTACCCCCGGTTCCCTTTGAGTAGCACTTACAGCTATGTTGGGAACCTCTAAGTGGGTAAGGGAGACCCAATCTTGTCGGTCCTGAGAGAGGGAACAGGAAAGGTTCCTCTGTTGTGTTAGAGTGCAGTGCCCATCCCTGGGGAAGCACCTGCTGCCATTAATAACATTGTTGGCCCCATTTCCTGTAAAAAAGAAGTAGAAAACCAAGCATGTAGCTACCCTTTCTGAAATATCTTAAGATCGGATTGTTCCTTCTTGTAAAGTAATCTCTGGTGAAAGAAATGGCGATTCCTGTTTTCTTGAATAGATTCAAGATTTTGAATCTGAACAGAAAGATGCAGGTATGGATATAGGATTTTTGACTCAGATTTCGAATTCAGATTCAGAGAAGAGCTAAGTTTCTAGTCTTCCCTGTGAGGGTTTCTCTTTCTCTGAGACTATTGCTAGAATGTGCCAGTATTTTCAGTGGGAGAAAACAGAGGTTTTGCAGTCCCTCAGAAAATAGTTGTTACAAAAGGATTTTTCAGAACCTACACCTATTCCTACTGTTTTGTCTGCTTTAGAGGATGTGTACGTGTTACTGGCTGCAGTTTTCCTGATAGTTAACCAACTGCCCCTAAAAGGCAGATAGAATGTATAAAGCTCATCGGCCTTTTAAATTTGTACACTGTAGCTCATCGGCCTTTTAAATTTGTACACTGTTCCCAAACCTGACCCAGCAGCTATAGCTTCAGTTGATCCCATTGCTGCTAAACATGTAGTTATTTCCACACTTTACCCTTTCTGATTAGGATGAGAAAAATAATGATAGGTATGGGAAAAAACGTATATACTTATGCAACTTTTTTTTCAGAAGTTTAAATCAGCAGGCTCATATGTTAAGTTTGTTCTGACAAAATTGTGAAAGTATAAGGAATATTTTATCTGCAGTTTCTTCTTGTGAGGAAAAATCTGCTTTAAATAACATTGTTTTTCCTATTTCACAGGTCAGTACTCATTATTTGCAGTGTGTATGACTCTGTTAATACCCCTTCCAGGGCTATGGCCACTGGTATTGTTTTGAGGAGGTTTGCATAGCTGCATTCTTAGAACCTCCCAGATATTAAAATGAGATTTTAACTTCTCCCTTAGGAAGAGGTTAAGTGTTTGGCCCCTCTGCTGCAGAGATGATCAGAAGGTGTGATGAAAGGGGCAAGCTGATCCAGGGAATGTCTTAAGATTTTTCAGCCCTCCTTTTCCGAATTGTCCAAGGGATTTTCTAGCTCCTCGTCCAATTTTGGCAATAAGCAGAATAAACGGTCTTAACAAAATTCAGGTAAACAGATATTTAAGAAGAAATGACAAGAGTATTTCAAGAACGAGTCTCAGACCTCCCAAAACTAAGGACAGTCCTACAAGTCTGAGTGACTCTTCATAAGACTTTGTGACCCTTTTCCATTGTGGCCCCTTTTATCTTCCAGAAAGTCTGAATCTCAGTTTTTCTCTAGCAACAGATTATTTTCAGAACCCATTTGTTTTAAACAATCTTTCCAGGTGGTCATTCCTCTTCCTCCAGATCAGACTCTTGTTTTCACCCGTTCTTCATCACATGTTGTCCCAAGGAGTTTTAAAACCAGTTCTTCATTCCCAGGTGGGGAAAGGTTTTTATTCATGGATGTTCCTAGTGCCAGAGAAAGAAAGAAAATGCTTTGAGCCCAGTTCTGGATCTTTCTTTCACAAACCTGTTTGTGATAGTGCCCAAATTCAAAATGATGTCACTTCACAACCCGTTACCTCTTCTTCTTTCAAGTTGCCTGGTAGCACTAAACTTTGAAAGATGCTCAGCATCATATCCCTGTTCATCCATATTTCAGACATTTCTTAACATTTGTGTGTCTGGATCATATTATCAGTTCTCTGTCTTTGGACTATCCACTGCAGCAAGTGTTCACAAAGTGTCTACCACCAGTTATATCTCATTGCAGGCTACAGGGTATCCAAATGTTTCCATATTTAGACAACTTGCTTATTGTTGCAGAGTCTTTTTCAAACTGTCAGGAATCTCTCTCTGATGCGAGATTTCTTACACAAGCTGGGATTCCAAGAGAACATTCAGAAGTCTTTCTTGACTCTCACACAGGATTGTGTTCCTAGGATGTCCACTAGACACCTCTGTGCAAAGAGCTTTTCTTCCACAGGAAAAAAATAGGTAATTATTTAGATATATTTTTAAGGTTTTCCACTTAGACTTCATTCACTGTGAGAAAATATTTCAGGATTTTGGATGTCATGACATCTATGATTCTCATAATACCCCTGGCAAGACTCCACATAAAGAAGATACAGTGGTATCTGAAATCTCTTTGGCCCAGCATCAACAACCTTTCTTTTCAAATCCCAATGCTGGTATTTTTCAGAAGATAAATCTTTTGGTGGAGACAACAGATATCCTCAAATCCAGGTCTTCCCTTGTCCCCTCCCTGCCCCAAAGTAGTCAGTCACCACAGATGCTTTGTACTTTGGTTGAGGATGTAAACACATAACTGTCAAGGAGATGTTTTGCCCTGATCAAGGCACTCAGCTGCCTGAACCATCTTTGATCCTCTGGTCCTATTCAAGCAGTTACGGTAATCATTTGTTACATCAACAGGCAAGGTGGAACCGTGTCATACCCCCTTTGGTGACTTAGCCATGTTAGCTTGGGATACATCTTCACAGCGCAAACTCATACCTATAGGCATGCTACATTCCATCAGAGCAAAATTGTGTGGCAGACAAGCTGAGTATGAGAAGGGCAGACCTTCACAAATGGAAACTAGATCAGGTGGTCTTCCAAAATTTAATCCATCTGTGGTGAACTCCTCAGGCAGACCTCTTTGCCTCCTCTGAGAAAATTCAACTGTCAATATTCTGTTCTAGGACTCCATGCAAAAAGGCCAAGAAGACAGATACCTCTTCTTTTTCCTTGGACAGGAATGTTCCTGTGTGCTTTTCCACCCTTTCCACTAATATCCACTGTACTTTTGAAGATTCAGAAGAATTCCCCCTGAGATCATTGTAGTGATTCCCTTCTAGCCCATGCAACCATGGTTCTCCCTTCTTTTGGAAATGGCCAAGGCAATTACCAGCAAGCTTATTCACAGACTGGATCTACTCACACAAGGTGTTTGATATACCCTGACATCAATCATCCTGAATTGACTGCTTGGCTGATAGGGTGTTAAATCCTTTTAGATACCTGTTTACTGAGGACATGCAGCAGGTACTAATGGAGGAATGAAAACCTGCTACTAGAAAACCATATATTAGCAAATGAAAAAGGTTTTCTAGTTGGTGCCAACAGCATAACCAGCACCCATTCAGGGCTAGTTGTTCTTTGGTCTCACAATATTTGTGTGAGTTAATATCCTATGGCCTTTCTTATTACTCTATCAAGGTTCATTTATCAACTCGTTCAGCATGTCTCCCCATGAATTTTCCACTTACAGTGAAGTCTCATGTCAAAATATTCTTGAGAGGGAGTTTGGGTAAGAGGCCTCAAAAAAAAAAAAAAAAAAAAATGGTGGCTCCTCCTTGGAGTCTTAAATGTGAAGTTCTTGTATCTCGCCGTTCATTCTTACAGATGGGTTCAGAGCTGATCCTTAGCTCCGAGTTGGCCTACTACAAAGCTCGAGGTCTTCAGATAGCTCGAGGCCAAGTCCCTATCCCATGATGCACTTAGAGTTACCTCAGATCTAGTTTGCCGCTGCAATACGGAGGTTCTCGCTAGCTCTGGCCAGTAAAAACCTGATTTCTTCAAATATTTTGCATAATATTGATAATTATTTCTAATTAATAGTTTTAGATACTCAGATAAGCTCTTACAGATGTTTTGTGCAGTTTCCCTTCCCTTGGTGTGTCTTTTTCTTAAATTACTGTTTGGCCTCGTTTTCTTAGGCCTAGTTTAGATTATAGTGTGTGCTTAGATAGTGACATTTCTGTCACAGCTATCCTTATTACTAGTTTAAATTATAGTGTGTGCTTAGTTAATGACCTTTTGTCACAGCTTTAAAATGTTTAGAGTTAAAGCTTAGATTTTAGTGTGTGTAATAGTAGTGTATAGTATTGTGTGCCTTTAAATAGTGATTTTCTGTCACAACTTTGATATGTTATATATTTTCAGTTTAGATAAGTTTTTGTATATGTGTGACTACTGTTTAGCCCGTAGTTTTTAAAGGGCTTGTTTGATTATTATTATTTGGGTATGTCCAGTTTTACAGCACCCTCTTTGATTCTGTGTGTTATACTATGGCTGCCAAGACAAACACCCTAAATCAGGATTTAAAAAATGCCCTAAATGTGGGCAGATAATGTCCGTCACCGACAGTCATGTAAACTGTGTTTATTGTTTGGGAGCATTGCATTTCCAAGCAAGCTGCTCCATATGTCATTCTTTCTCTTCTAGGGTTCTCCAGGAGGCGAGAAAATTGATCAACAGAGGTTTACTTAAACCTTCATTCCAAGAAGCTTTGAGCGACCAAGATGGATCCAGTAAGTCCTCAAAGTCTTCCAAGACTTCTGACAGTAAGAAATCTAAAAAGTCTTCGCCGTTTCCACAGACCTCGGAGCCAACCGTCTTATCCTTTCGGAGCCAGTCCCCAGTTGTGGAACCGGTATCCGAAGTACCAAAATCTCCACTCTTACAGTCTGTACCACCCTCTGTCCACTCATCTCAGTCTTCGATTAGCCTTTCCAATTTGGATGTGGATCGTGTGGTGCAGTAGTTTTTTCAGGCACTGGCCTTTGCTAAATTCTTATCGGCTCTGACTCAAGTGGCTTTGGAACCGAAGACCCTCTTACCAGCTGCTACTCTTCCTCCTCCAAGCCATACCGGTCCTTCGGAGCCAGAGGAGTCGGACTTGTTGATCGTGGAGCCTTCTGAGCTGATGCCTGCTCCAGTGTCTTCAGCTGCATTTACTCTGACTTCCTCGGTGCTGATCGAGGAATCTAGGAGCCGACACTCTGGTCGGGTCTGGGGAGGATAGTCGAATCGACTTGTCGGTTCTGACTCTGCCTCTCAGGGCTTCTGCTCAGATGATCTCGGCTCCTACCTCTGGCTTGGAGCCCACTGTCCCTGGATCCATCACATCGGAGCAGAGGTGCCTTCGAAGCCATGAGGAGAGTTATGTCTCTTAAGACATCTTCGACTTCAGGTCCAGCTACCTCCTCCCCTAAAGCCCCTGTGTCTGCTTTTGCTTCACAGATCCTTGCCAAGCATAGAGACCCAGAGCCCTCAGGAAGCCCCATTGGGTGGCTCCTGCTCTTCCGAGACCTCACCAGAAGCCCCCATTGATGAGGTTCCCAGGAAGAGAATTTGTAAGAGGAAGCATCTAGACTCCCCACAGGAGTCCCTGACATCTGATACCAACTTGGATGAATCAGAAGGGTCCCCACGGTCACCCTCTGAGGATATATCATTTGCTGAAATATTAGAAATCCTTAGGCAGAGGGGTGACTGGCAGTCCACCAACCCTACTGAAGATGAGTTGGTTCTCCTGAAGGCTTTCAGGTCTCAGCCCTCCACCTCTTGGGTGGCAGCAGCAACCAAAAAGGAAATTTCAGAAACTTCCTCTTCTATCCATCCTCCTAACAGAGATTCTAAGATCATGAATAGATATGGGAAGTGTACTTACAGTTCAGCGACCTTTGCACTCCACTCGCTGAACTATCTAACCTATTTAATTAGACTGCAATGAGATCTCCGTAAAGAGCTGGGAGATACTCTTCAGGGTACAGTAGCTGCAGGAGCTTCAGATAAAGTTGCCTCTCAGCTTGCTACCCTCAACTCCATAGTTAACTCATCCATGCGCCTCATTTTGTATTCAGCTGATGGAATGAGCAGGGCAATCGGTACAGGAATTGCTCTTAGGAGGCACTCCTGGATGTGCTTGTGTTCCTTCACGGAGCCCTTCAAGTCATCCTTTGTAAATACCCCTTTTGATGGCTCATCCCTTTTTGGGCCCAAAGTTAAGGAAACTTTGACCAGGTGTGAGCAGGAAGGAAAGACTCTGCCATCGGAGTCCATTTTTCCACCCCTACCAGACCCTACCCCAAGGGTCAAAGGGGAGGGAAGATGTGGTTCCAAAAAGCCCAAGGAGCCTTTCAGGGCACACGTGGTGAACCCCCCTCCAGGGGCAGAGGAGGAGGCAATAATGGAAGACGCCGCCCTCACGGCAGAGGAGTTCCGTAAAACCAGGTCTACAGAGATCACTTCTTTAGGAAGCCCTACCAGTGCTCCTGAAAGGGGGCCTGACTGTCCTACTCTGGAGACAGTCTGGGGTCGCTTATCTTTGTATCCAGATGCCTGGTTCAAAATTACAAATGACAACTGGGTACAAAGTATCATTTCCAGAGGATATTTCATTCCTTTCACCACACCCCCTCCACTGACAAGAAAAATCCCGGATGTTCCACCCATTTACAGGGAATAGGCAACAATAGAGGTCCGATCGTTGCTAACAAAGAGTCATCCAACCATTCCTGCAGACCAGATAGGATCCGGAACTCAAGATTCTTTTTAGTTCCAAAAAAGACAGGGGACTGGAGACCTATATTGGACCTCAGCAGACTAAACAGATCTGTCAAGAACGAGAAGTTTCAGATGGTCATGCTTCAGTCAATACTTCCCTTTTTAGGGAAAGACAATTGGATGTGCTTGATAGATCTCCAGGATGCGTACTATCACATAAAAATGGCCAGATCATCCAGGGATCATCTGCGCTTCCGGCTGGGAGCCAGTCATTACCAGTTTCAAGCCCTGCCGTTTGGTCTCACTACAGCCCCCCAGAGTGTTCACCAAATGTATGGTGGTGATCATGGCTCACCTAAGATGTTTAGGATTCCATGTGTTTCAGTACCTAGACGATTGGCTCCTTACCGCCCCTACCAGGCATCAACTCATTCAAGCCAGAGACACCACTTCACTCTGCAGTCAGCTGGGCATTACGATAAACTCAAGAAAATCTGCCTTGTCGCCATCGCAACATACCATTTTTATCGGAGCAGAATTGGACATCACCGCCACATTGATCCCTACCTAGCCCCTATGGCTTCTATACTAGAGTTCTTGACTATAATCCTCAATAAAGGAGCTGCAGCAGCAACAGTTCATGTTCAACTTGCTGCCATTTCTAATTTTCACCTTGGATTTGAAGGGTTGAACATTGTCACACAAACTATCCAAAGCCTTTCTCAAAAGGACCTTTCATCTCAGACCACCTGTGAAATCTCCCTTTACCCCATGGAATCTAAATTTTATGCTTTCTCGCATCATTCTCCCTCCATTCAAACCAGCTTCCTCATGTGACCTCAAGTTTTTGTCATGGAATACCATCTTTTTAGTAGCTATCACTTCTGCCCGCAGAGTGTCAGAGCTTCAAGCCTTGTCCATTAAGCCTCCTTATTTGATTTTCTATGCTGACAGAGTCTCACTTAGAACTAACCCCTCCTTTTTGCCTAACGTTTGCACTGAAACTAATCTTAATCAAATTATTGATTTGCCAGTTTTCTTCCCCAGTCACTCCAACAATTTAGAATATATGCTGCACAAACTTGATGTTCATAGACAGCTCAGATTTTACTTGGATAGAACAAAAGATTTCGGAAATCTGAACAGCTTTTCATTTCCTTTTCAGACTCCAGGAAAAGGTATGCCAGTGGCTAAAATAACTCTAAGTGGTTATCTGATTGTATCACATTTGCTTTTCAGCTGCTAATATGCCCTTACAACATAAAATTAAGGCTCACTCCACCAGAGCAGTGTCTACATCCTCTGCCTTTTCTGGCAGACTCCCTATAGATAACATTTGTGCAGCAGCCACTTGGTCAATACCTCATACCTTTATCACTCATTACAACGTTGACAGGGCCTCCTTTGGGTCTACTGTCCTGAAAAACATACTCCTGTGAGCCACCCGAGATAGATGGTGCTTGGGACGCTACCCATCTGTAAGAATGAACGGCGAGATAGAACAACTTCACATAAAGAAGTTATGCACTTACCATAACGTTACATGTGAGTTGTTCATCTCGCCTTCATTCTTACTTCCCACCCTCCTAACCCATCCAGGGTTTTTCGAAGACCAAGATGCTGGATTCTTCGTGGTTGCTCAACCATTCTGTAGCTTTCTGTTATGGAGTGATAGAATGACATATGGTATTATACGCAGCATACAAGATCTGAGGTAACTCTAGGTGCATCATGGGATAGGGACTTGGCCTCGAGCTATCTGAAGACCTTGAGCTTTGTAGTAGGCCGACTCGGAGCCGAGGATCGGCTCCAAACCCATCTGTAAGAATGAAGACGAGATGAACAACTCGCATGGAACGTTATGGTAAGTACATAACTTCTTTTTTTGTGTTAGAGAAGCTAATACTTGCTGCATTTGAACCATCTAATCTGGCTTAGTTGAGGTTGTTAATATGGAAGTTTTACTGTTTGTTCTGACATCTACAAGAAGGGTATCTCAGTTGCAAGCTCTTATGGTGAGTCAACCTTATCTTATTTAACATAGGGAAAGGATTTTTTTGAGAACGAATCCTTCTTTTATGCCTACAGTGGTTATCTGAGTTTTTTAAGCCAAACGATCCATCTCTCCATTTTATCTCCTGAACCTAAAAATGAGGAAAAAAGGATGCGCCATCCTTTGGCTGTCCACAGATAACTCGTGTACTAGCTTGACAGAACTAAATCTTTCTGATCTTCAGATCAATTGTTCATTTCTTGCGAAGGTAATAAGGAACAACCTGTATCCAAACAAACTATTTCCAAATGGATGTCTACTGCTATTTCCTTTTGTTATACTCACCATAACAAAACTATTCCAGGCAGGCTCAAAGCCCACTCTGTCAGGACCTTGACTTCAGCTATGGCTTTTTGGAAAGTGTTGGATTCTAGAAGCTGCTACTTAGTCCTCTACGCATGCTTTTACAAAGCACTGTAAGCTTAATTCAGTCTCTAGGTCCAGATCAAGATTTGCTAGGACCATTCTCCAGGGGCTCCTGGACTCTTCTCCTTTCTCTTCCCAAATGTAGTTCGCTAAGGTAAGCTACCCCTATAGCTAAGGATACTGCAGAAGTGATCAATATGATGAATACAACACAGTTGTTTCAGCTGAACTTACCAGAACAGTGTATGTTGTTCCCTTCCCCCATCCCCATTGTTTTTTGGAGTGTTTTTTTAATACCAGGGTGTTGACATTTTTTTTTCCCTAGTATTGTCCTTTCAGGGCTCAGCCTCCCTTTCTGCACTAGTAGGAAAGCTCTGAAGGGCATCATACCCATACTTGCTCTTTAATCAGTTCAGCTCGAGTTGCCTGACAGTTTGGGTGCATGGAATGTGCCCTAAAGTTTTGGAAAGCTGAATGGCTGTTCCTTATCAGGATGTAGCCGATATAGCTAAGGCTTCTGCAGCAGTGATCATTTGAATATCTTCTGTTCTGGTAAGTCCAGCTTACACAACTGTACTTTTTTGTTTCAGTGGTGGAAATTTTTTGCATAAAAAATGGAGTTGCTATGGGGTCATATTTTGCCACACTTATGGTAATAATTTTATTTTTTGAACAGGAGTATATTTACCTTACATGTGTTTAACAGAAATTTTGAAGGATGTGAAAGTATGGCATTTAATAATAGTAAGGTTAAGATAACTTTGCTGCCTTACATTAAGAGGTTCTCAGCTGAAGGAAGCATCTGTGCAAAGTCCGCATGTTCTCAATGTGTTTTTTTGTTTTCTCCAGGTGCTGTGGTTTCCTTCTACATTCAAAAGACAGGCTGTTTGGTGAATTGGAGATTCTATCTTGCCCATAGGTGTGCATGTATGTGTGATACTGAAGAAAGACCTGCTACCACTACCGACTGTGTTAACAAAGCAAAGGGGTCCCTCTAAGACTCTGATGCACTTCGTAAGAGAACAAGCAATAGAATAACTGAGGTGTAACATTCCAGTTTGTAGTCCAAGCATATAGTGACTTTTTTTTTCTCACTGTCTGTTTGCTGCAGATTGGTCCTCCTTCACGTTGTGCGTAAGAGATGATCACATAGGCAGCCATGTATAAACATTAGGGTTTTCTCTTTAATTGCCCTAACCCCACACGTGGTGGCTAACATGGGCACTTGCTTTACTCCAGGAGTGTCCTGTGCTCACCACAAGATATGTGCATGTTCTCACACACATGCACCGTATGAGTTACCGTCTCTAGATTGTAATTGCCAAACCCACATCCCCTAGTTTTATGGCTGTCCTGAATGTGTAAGCCTGTGCTATGACCAAAAACTCATTGAGTTGGAACTCTTCTCACTGTAGACCAAAAGAAATCAGGAGGACAAAACATGGGTGCACATGATCATATCAAGGAATGGCAGGCATAATGGAGATCATAGCCAGCAAAGGGTAGAGGTCAACTCTGTGCAAATACTAATTCAAAGGCAGGGTTGCGAGTCAATGGGATAGGATCTCAGAACAGATAGTGGAGAGATAATTGCAGAAAGCATTCATTTAAGCATGGTACAAGTTGGGAAAAAGGTGAGGAGGACCATTGGGATGAAAGGGAGGTAGAATATTAAAAGTATTTAAAAGACAGACTTGATAGACCATTTATATCCTCTCAGACCTAAGTAGTAATATGCAGTGTCCCTTGTGCTGCTTTTCTCAACAGTACTGTAGCTCAGGATGGGTCTATATTATTTGATCTAAAGTTCACTTCATTCTACTCATTTGATTGAAAACTCATTTCATCTAAAGTTCATGTCATCTAAACTCATTTCATCGAAAAGAGTAGAAGTGTATAGAAAGTATTTGATGGTGTCATTTTTTATCATAGGAATTATGGAAGTGAGTCTAGCAGAGTATGTGTGGACTGCAAAGGTCAGAACCATGTTGTGCCTCCAGATTTGTAGATGATTGTGTTTTTGCTCCAGTATCGAATACACTGTCTGTGATGGTTTTATTTTTCCCCTAAGGTTGTGCAACCATGGAGTTTGTATGTATAAGTAAGGGGGTGTGTGGGGTTCAACCCCCCCCCCACACACACACATATAGGGGGGGTCCCCCTTGCAAAACATTTTTATGGTATAGTTTTTATGAGATAAGCTTTCAGTGAAGTGAACTTTAGATGAAATGTGTTTTCATGAAATGCTCTTAATGAAATTAACTTTAGATCAAATGGTATATGCCCTGTTCAGGGCTGCTATCACTTACTAATGATACTTCCTTTTTACTTTGTTGTGGTTGTTAATATTTTGTTACATAAGTTAACTGCTTCCGCTGTTTTTATTGCATATCTTGAATGTCAGTTTAATTTAGTTTGTACAGTGTCAGGACATGAAGTTTCAAACCATGGTATAATACATAGGAAAAGGTTATAAGCTTTTTTCTGGTGGGGAGGGGGGACAAGAGTCATTGTTTAGCCAACAAACTTTCTTAGTGGGCTGACCCCAGTAACATTTTTCTTTTTACAGTTGAGCAGCACAGGAATACTGGAATGTTGCACCTCAAGTTATACTGAGTCCCAGTCAGTTTGTGGACTTCACCTCTGTCTGAAGACAGCTTTAGTTTAGTCTCAGTATTGACTTTACCTTAAGTGATTGGTTGTTAGATTGTTGTATTAAAAAAAAAAGTAGAAACTTCACGGTGTGAAGGGTGTGATGTTCACTTTCTAAATTATGCTATGCACTTAGTTTACTTAGTAAAAATCAAACTGTAAAATATGTGATGCAAAATAATCAAATAGAAAATAGTAGGTAGTCCACAGATGAGTTAAAAATGTAACATCCTTTACTGAAACACACAAACAACCGATCCTAGTGGAGTATACTAACTAGGATCACTTGTTTTTGTGTTAGTTTGATTTTTGTAAGAGAACTAAGCGCATAACATAGTTTAGGAAGTGAACATCACACCCTCCACACTGTGAAGTTTCTACTTTGTTTGTTTTGGACCCAGTATAGGTGGCATACTGTGTTTTTTTGAGACTTCAAGGGATACCACGGATTTCTCTTTTTGTAGATTGTTGTATTACACACAGGAGTGGCTGTAGTTTTAAGTTCCTCACTTAGTAGTTTCCCCTGGCTTGGTGGGCCTTTAACTTTTCTTTCTTCTAATGGGGTAAGTTTTTACTCCCACTATTCACTTCCGTTTGCCCAGCCTGTTTAATATTAATGAAGGCTGGACCATAATTGGTATGTATGACTTCTTTCACTCTTGATGTAATAATGAATAGTCTTTTAGGTTCATATGTGAGCTCACTCGTCTCATCCAGTATTCAGTTTGTTTCCATGACTGGTGATCTGTTTGATGTGAGACTGTCTAGGCTGACCTTTGTGTAAATTGTTTGCCCAAAGGAGGTTCATACTTACCTGTCCGTCAAAGTGTAATCTTCAGTGCCAAAAAATTTGGCATCAATATTTGATCCTGGGGGGGAATAGATTGCTCTGTAATTGGCATTTTATTTTTTATTATGGAAAATTCCATTTTGAAACCCAGATTGAAGCACTTGTGGGCAAGACTGTATCTCCCCACAAAATTTTTCCTCAGCATATCCTCGTGGAAGTTTTGTGACATGGGGTTAGATAAACACCTTGTTGGTTAAGAGAGAATTTGGACAGACCCTGACAGGTCCATGTTTATTTTTTTGACTCTTTATTTATTATGACTATTTTAATCATTCCCTTTCTTTTAATTAATTTCTGTAACATCCTTTCTTTCCAAACTTGAAGTAGAGTCAGGAAAGTTGTAACATGGAATGACACAAGGGTGACTTTTGTAGGCAAAACCCCACTCAGAGAGACTGGTTAGAGCTTGATTTTTGCCCATGCATTGCGTTATGGGGCAATTAAGCTCCTACATTACATATATGAATGGCTGATATTCTTGTTTCAAATCCATCAGTGGTGCACTTCTCCCTTAAACTCAGTGGGCTAACTCCACTCCTGTTTTGGCTATAGGACTGGTTTTATTACTAACCATAACAAACATTCACTTAGATTACATACTTTTAACAATATTTTGCCCAGGATTGGTGCATTTTTTTCAGCCTAGTCTGCTAATTGGTTGAACTGATAACAGGTTTGTTCTACCCTTATTTTTTTCTTTGAAGTAGGTCATGCAGTTGATGTGGTGTTTCTTTGTCAGAATGTCTGCTTGCCAGGCTCCAGAACTTTGCTAAGTCTTATCATCTTTGTGAAAAGTCTACTCGCCTTCCTTCCTGAGGCTCTTAACCTTGCTGCTTTTAAGCAGAACCTGTCATCCAAAATTTAAATTGTCACGACTAACAACTCAACATCCATTGAAGTCAGCCCCTTTGGTACAGGCATTTAGAAGTATGCTTTATAAGCAGTATATTCTGGTCTTTTTAAAGTTAATTTAGATCTGAAGGAGTCCAGTTTGGAAAACGGATGAAGTGCTTATCTTTTCAGATTTATGCCTAAAGGAAAAGTGGTATAAAATTATAATAGAGAAGCCACCCTACCATATGTTTTATATTTTAATGCATGTATGCAATAGGTTGTCTGTGTGTATCTTAGTAAACAGTTTGACAAGAGGTAATCTTAGCTTCTTAGATTACTTTTACCTTCACACTAGAGAAATCACATAATTTTGCATACAGTATTTGTTCCAAGTGTAAGCTTCTAAATTATACTGCTTGCTTCTTAAAATTCAGTGATTTACGTTGTTTTTGACAAAAGTCTTAAAACCTTTCACAGACAGCTTATCAGAAGACAGGAAAAACTCAGTTGAAAGATGGGGAGAATCTCACTGCAAAATTCAACTTTTTGAAGCAATTCCTTTATATAATTGATTGATGCACTACACTTCTAAGTAGTCAAGAAAAAAATCAGTACATTTGTTTTTCATCAAAGCTTCTATCGCCTTCAGACTTGCTTATTTCAGAATAAACCTACATAATTTTCATCAAATTTCCACCAGCATATAATACATGCATAATGAAGTTAGTAGTCTAGTTACATTTCTGTAGGCCCCTTAAGTAAATCTGCTTTTTTGTCTTGAGTGTCTACAGTGTCTTATTTCTCTCTCTCCAGTTTGCCGTCCATCTAAACAGCATCTTGATTCAGTCTATTCTTTGTTGTCTTCATCGGTAGTATTTCATGCACTACAATCTTTCTTTACAACCATAACTTTTCTATCAAACTTATTTACTGATTCCAATATTCATCTGAAAGCATTACATCCTTCTCTCCACAAAACATTTGTTTCAGAATTTATATCCATATACCTCTTTTTGTATGCCCAACTCACATTATTTCTGTTCTCTTCGGTAATAATGAGTTTTTTACACTGTTTTCCTTCCTCATTGCCCACTTAGTTTTCCATCTTTAAATGGCTTGTCTTTTGAGTTTTGCACCTGATAGAAAACTATTTTCCTTGCAAGAGCTCATAGCTAACCCCTCCTTTTGGGGGAGACATGTCGGTACTCACTATACCTTTATGTAAATGTGCTGAGTGCCAGTGAATGGCACTGATTTCAAAAAGTGAATGCTGCTCAGAAATGCAGACATTTTGGCTGCCTTGAAACACTGTGTAAAACAACTGGGGTGGGGGAGACACCATGAAGTTGGACACTAATGTCTTATGAACCCAAACACCTTTAGGAAGACACTACCATTTCAGAGTTAGCAGTACCTCCTGTCATGTCTGTACAAAGGGTTGCAAGATGAAAGCATATTTCACAGTTACCTCCTTTGGCATACAAGACCTTGTCTGTGTCGTTACATAGGGTCAGGTACAGGCCTCTGAAACAGTTGTAGGAAATAAATAAGGAATTTCATCACTACAAGGGAATGGAGGCAAGAGACAATGCTGTGATGATTTCTCATGTGCGGTATGATAGCACACACAGCATCCATGTTCACCTCCATTTATACACTAGTAAAGACATTACAGACACAGCTAGGCGTGGACAGAGGACTGTACACACATATGGAGGACAATTTGGCTACACTCCTCATGATTCCCAAGAAAGTGATGCAAGGAGTGTGTGTGAGATGTAACCCAAAACAGTCAGCAGGCCTCATCAGCCTGCCACACTACTGGTGAAACCTGTCAGTCGAGGCCAAGGTCCTGCAGCACTGTCACATCAGTAGAGGTTCCTCTGCATCTAGTAGATCAAGCTATTACAGCAACTCATCATGAAGCTCACATACCAGCACTTACTCGTTGTAATCCACATTATCCTTGGGGGACATAGTGTATGACACCTTAGCTCAATAACTGCCAGTGCATATCACAATGAATGAAAATCAGAAGTCACAGAATCTTATGTTTTCAGGCTTGGATATCTCTGCATAACTGTTCATCATCTGGAAAGAAGTGATATTGTACAAAGGTAAGGGGGAAAATGAGGCAGGTTTATTTGCTCATGCAAACTATTACTTAAAATAGTATTCTGTGCTTAGTATTGGGATAATGTAGGATTAGCCCAGTGTATGTATTGCTGTAGTCTTTGGTATTCCTGCCAGTAAAACTAGCACTGTTTCCACTTAACCCTCAGCACTGCACAAATGCTGATTTATGATGAAGCAAAAGGGTTTTGTATAGATGAATTAAGTAATTAATCTGATGTGCAGTCTCTCGTAACAGTGCACTACATATCATTTCCAACAGTACCCCTGCAGAACAAGTTATACTTGAGGTTAACTTCACTGTTCATTGAGGCAAAAAGCATGAGTACTCACCCAATAGTGACTTTTAAGACAAATTAATTTTGTTGTTACATCTGAAAATAGTAAGGAAAAGCAAAACACACAAGAAATCTAACATACAACTTTCCTTTCAGGTTGCAGTAAAATTATGATTCGCTCAAGTGGAAAACTGCACCTATATATCTGCACTAGACCTTCCTTTGAATTGCTGCTTGCAGTCCTGCCTAAAAATAATAATAAATCTTCCTGGTCCACTGCTGCTACACATGACTTGATTGTGCATAAGTTCATATGAGCGGCTTTTTAAATATGTGCTTAATATGTAATCTTCAACATTAGTCTGTCTTTTACCATTAACAGTACAGCTTATATTTATCATTTGGGTTTCAGTCTGGAGCTATGCTGGCATTACATAAAACACAGAAAGCAATCCAATTTTTCTTGAAAAAAAATTTTGTAACGATCAAATATCAAGCGGAAATAATAAAAATTTCAGTCCTACTAACTTCCTAAACGAACTTAAATCAGTCAACTGGTCAATCTTAAAAAATCTACCAATAATTGAAGCCATAACTTTCTTTAACAATAAATTCCTAACCATCCTTGACTCCCATGCTTCTGCACATACTATAAAGACTAAATCTAATACTGCTCCATGTCTCACAAATGAAACCAAGATAAAAATCAAACTTAGAAATATAGCCTGGACCAAAGCCCCCCTTGACCAAGTGAGATTATAGCAACTTAGAAATGATACAAAAAAAATAATTTTGCTAGACAAAAAAAAAAAAAAACTACTACCATAACCTCCAATTTAAACACCAAAACAATCCCCAAAAGGTTTGGGCAGGTATTAACCCATTTCTTCATCCAGGACAATCTACTATCCCAACCCCATCAAACTGCATCCGTAAATCCCCAGAAACTGTTGCCACTGCCTTTAATAGCTTTTTTCATTGAAACTATTCAGTCCTTAGCTAACCAACTTACTCCCACCCACTCTAATTCTACTACTAACATGCCCGCTTCTCATCTCCTCTTTAACTTCTGACCTCTCTCTACCACTTTTATCCGATCCCTTATCAAAAAACTAAAACCAACCACCTTTTCTGCTGACCTCCCTCCTGCAGAGTACCTACAAAAAGCTGCCGACACCATGGCATTCCCCATCTCTATCCTAATCAATAGAACACTGATGGAACTATCCCCTCATTCTGGAAAATATCCCATGTTATCCCACTCCACAAAGGTGGAAGTTCAACAGAACTGTCCAATTAACAGACCCATTGCCATTCTCTCACCACTAGCCAAATTAATGGAGAAGTGCATTCATAAGCAGCTTATGGACTATCTCATTCAGATCGGTCTGCTTGCCAACTCTCAGCAAGGCTTTAGGCCGCATCACAGCACCACCACTGCCATCCTTTCTTTTACAAATGCCATATTCCAAAATAGGAACAACAACAGGCTATATTCAGCCCTATTTCTACACCTGTCAAAGGCCATTGATATGGTCAACCACAAATTACTCATCCATTCCCTAAAATCCATCTCCCTAGATAACCATGCTATTCAGTGGTTCCTATCCTATCTGAATGGCAGACAACATGCTGTATTATGGCAGGGCAAACTGTCCACCCTACTACCTATCGCCTGTGGTGG
Source organism: Protopterus annectens (assembly GCF_019279795.1). Taxonomy (NCBI): domain Eukaryota; kingdom Metazoa; phylum Chordata; order Ceratodontiformes; family Protopteridae; genus Protopterus; species Protopterus annectens. The sequence goes on from NC_056743.1 coordinate 1,224,251,478, forward strand.
CCCTCAGGGCTCTATTCTAGGTCCTCTACTCTTTTCTGTCTTCATCAACAACCTTCATACTGCCATCCCTGATGCAGCCTGCATTCAATATGCAATCGATTCTACCCTGATCTATATGGCCTCCTCCCCTTTAGACCTGCAAACCTTAACATAAAACACATTTAACACAGCTGAAAATTGGCTCCTCTAATCACAGTCTGTGGTTAAATCCCAACAAAACTAAACTGCTCCTCTTTACCCCCACCAGTAGATCCACCCCATTTTCCTTCTCCATAACATCCAACAACGGTACCTCTATCTGTCCAGATGACCATACTAAGTTTTTAGGAGTAATAGTGGACAGTAATCTCAAATTTGATTTGCATATCAATAAAACTATAAAAACCATTAATAAGCTTGGCTCATTATATAGAAGCAAACCTTTTCTAACTGCATTAGCTAGGACTGCAATCATCCGCTCACACCTACTCAACCCTTCTATATGCCTCCCCCATACTCTCCAATTTGAGCAAAAATGAACTTAAGCTCTGTTTCTGTTACAACCATATTGCCAAATTTGTCATAGGCTCAACATATAGGACACATCACTGTCAAAGCCTCAGTCTTCTCACGTGGCTAGAACTCCGTAGCCTACTTCTGTTCAATCAGCTTATAGTAGCACACAAAATTCTGTACCACCCTGAAAATACTCCAACACTCAAAAAAATAAAGCCATACAGTAATTCAAGGCAACTACGATCATCCAATAAACTGCTGGTCCAAACCCACAAAGTCATTAACTCAGCCGGCGACTCCCTATTTGCCAATGTCGTTGGTAAAACTTGGAATTCACTTTCAGCTAACCTTACCCTCGAACCTTCTTTAAGTCTCTTCAAAAAAGCCCTCAAACAGTATTTTAAAGAGCCCTGGCTTTCTCCCTGTATTAACCCTGATTAATCACTAGTTATTCAATGCCTTATTTAAATTAATATTGTACGCATCGCTTGCTCATAATAGCTTGCTGCAACCTGTTGTTTTTGTATACTATTACACACTGTGTATATTGTGAGTACCTAATAGAGGGCTTTGTAAATATGTTTTACTCATATCTGTTATGTTCTATCTGTGCTATCTGGAGCTTTTTTCCCTGGGCCTCTGCTGAAAATGGACATATATCCAGTCGGACTATCACGGTCATCAAATGTAAAATAAAATAAATACATGTGTGATGTACAATGATAGCAGACCATGCACCTCACAGAACAGCCCACAGTTCACACTACATGCATCAGTTATTAGCTATGTGATTTATTTTAACAGTACCACTACCTGAATGTCATGGCCTATGCTGCTGCCTCTTTATCTGTGCAGTCGTGTACTGTGCACAAACCTGATGCATGACGTCATGTTCTACTGCTGTTAGCTGGCCACCATCATTGTTGCCACTTGTGGAAGGTAAAATAGTGGGAGTTGCACTGCCATCACAGAGCAGTTGCGCATCAGACCGATGCATGATCATGTGCAGAATGCAACATGCAGTAAACATCCTGCATACAATAACAGAGTTGTACTGTAGGGTAAACTCAGACTCATCCAAGCAGTGGAAAAAGGCTTTAACAGACCACTGACTCACTCAATGACAATCCATGTCTGGAATAGGGTAGTGTTGAATTGCTCCTCAGCAGCTCTTCGGGGTTACTGACTGATGTCATTAGCCAAGGTTTAAGTGAGTAGCCTGCATCACCTAGAAAAGAATAAAGTGGGGGACATAACAAAAAAGCAGTTTTTATTGTTAAATACATTTTCCAAAGTATACCTATAGACACTACTCTAAATTGAAAAAGTTTGCACTTGCCAACAAGGTGACGATGGAGTATCCAGCCACACAGGAAGAGGCGGTTGAGTGAGCTTATGTGCCAGATGTGAAAATCATGGGCACTGGCAGGATGCTGGGCTGAGACATTGATTATATAGCCTCATTCATCGCACACTCCCAGGTAGTTGATGGAATGGTAGCTGTTTCCTCTTCCAGTACTACTCTCCCCAGTGGTACAGATGAGACTTTAATGACAGCATGGGTGCAATCTATCACATCAATTACCTCAGGAAAATATGCCATTTCACAGAAGGCATGCATGATTCGGGCACTGTCATGAGGTGCCAAAGACAGGATATACTGATCAACATGTGCCAAGAGTATGTCAAGGAACTGCTGAAGTATCCTCGAAACAGAAGTCTAAGAAATACCCGCTGTGTCCCTAGTTTGCCTCTAGAAGTTCCAATGTCAGTTATAGTGAGGGCTATACATACCCGATGCCCACAGGTATAGAAACACGGCTCGTTCCCCCAGTACTCACCTGTGGACTATAAAAACTCACTAAAGCCTGTACTATATCTCTGTCCACTCTAAATCTAACAATAATGATGTCTTGCTCAGCGAAGTTAAAATAACTCATTCTTTGTATCTACTCCTTCTCAGCCCATGCCACTGGGTGCCTGCAGTTTTTGGCACTGACAAAACAAGCAGATCACAGTAGGAAATAACCAAGCTAGCAGCTATAGGAAGTATCTTATCTGATTGCTAAATAGGTCGACAAGGCATGACTTTGCCTATTGTAAAGCATTTACGCATGGCACTAAAATACATATAAAAGCTACTATGAATCGTAAAGAGTTGGGGAAAAATGTCTAATTTACATAAGATATTCACAGAATTTTCAATCATTCCTCATTTACATGTTATTATAGCCTCATTTGCATAAGTTCTTATTCAGCATATGAAATTTTCTGCCTGGTCTAAACACAGCTAAGTTCCATGAATTGTATCTTAGCTGCTTGAAGTTGCAGCGAGTGCAAAACCCATACCCTGCAATACCTAAATGCAATGACTGTGAGTACCACTCCTAATTTTCTTTCCTTTGTTGAAGAGTATGGAATTTTTCCAGTGAACTGCTAAGTTTATCCTTTGCATTATCAAATAACTAACTGTATCACCAGACATAATCTTATAAAACCTATCAGTTAAATCATTGCTTTGTGCACTGTCCTATAAATTTCAGTATACTCTGAAGTTCATCTTTACTAAGTCCCTTGTCCAGAATTTTTGTCAGAGTTGACAAACCATGCCTGGTTATGTACACCTTTTTTATATGCATATATATTTTCCAAAAAATTCTTTACTACCTGCAAGGTACATTTTGACCACTCTGTTCAAAAACACCCTTTCTTATTTATGTACCTTTCCATATACCCTGTATTATACTTAATAAAACAAAATATTGGAGATACTTTTACTTTGTATAATATATAATGTTAGGTAGTCCGATCTCACCTTCATTTTTACATATGGGTTTGGAGCTGATCCTCGGCTCTGACTCTGCCGATTTACAAGCTGGAAGACTTCTGGTTGGCTCGTGGCTAAGCAGGTATCCCATGGTGCACCAGTACAATCCCCAGATCTTGTTTGCCACATCGACAAGTTCGGTTGTGCTTCTCTTGGCTCTGGCTAAGTTTTTCAAAATTCTTCATATTGTATTATGTTTAATGCTTTATTATTGTATATTTAGTATTGCTAATATATCAGGCAGTTGCTTTGCTTGCCTTTTTTGAGTGCAACTTAGTTTTTCTAGTTGTTTATTGGTATCCTGTGTGCCAGTTAAGTTTAGGCGCTGTTGCGCATTATTTGGTTTAGGTAGAGTTTTTGGCAGTTTTCCGCTCTTAGTCAACAGGGGCTCCTGTTGTCTTGTCGGTTGTTATTCTGACCTTTTTTGGTCACCGTTAGCAGTTAGTGTTCTACCATTTGGACATTGTTTTTGGCGAGGATCCGCTTGTGAAGTTACTAGAATTGCAAGTTTATTATCTGTTTCTTAAGAATAGAAAGTTATTGTGTCATTTACAGTTTCTCTTGTGTGCTTGAGCTTTTCTTTCGGGTCTGTTTAAGTTAGAAGACTCAGTTTCACTACACCGGGCTAGGCCCGTTTAAGTTACAGGACCTAGTCCTCGTGTAACACCTTTAGCTAGCCTTCTCTACACCAGGCTAGGCCCATTTAAGTTAGAGGACCTAGTCCTCATGCAATTCCTTCTTAGGGCTAGGCCCGTTTTAATTAGAGGACCTAGTCCTCCTTTCCTTTCTCTCTTTCTTCTTTCAATCTCACTGGACTGCATGTGTGTGTATAGATATGTCTAAGGAAAGTAAGGAGCATAAACCCTCGGGGTTCAAAAAGTGTATGAAATGCTCCCAAAAGATGTCCTTAATGGATGGCCACAGTAGCTGTGTCTACTGCCTAGGAGCCATCCACTTACAGGAGTCATGTTTGTTCTGCCATGCTTTCTCTCCTAGAGTTTTACAGAAGAGGAAGAACAAACTCATACTCAGGGGTCTATTGAAACCATGCTTTGAAGAAGCACTGTCAGCTCTTCGGCTTCCTCTAAGTCTGGGAAATCAAAATCCTCAAAAAGGCCTTCGGCACCGGCTGGTGTCTCGGAGCCACCTCCTAAACAATCGAGACAATCAAAAATTGCCTCCTCGACTCCTCAGCCTTCGAAGCTGAAGGAGAGCATCATGGTGGTGTCAGTCTGTTACAGGGGTTTCGGAACCAATCTCTGAAACAATTGATACAGCAGTTGACTCTGCTACTTGGAGCCAGTCTGAAGCCTCCCTACCGGTGTCTGTAACAATTAGGTCTCCAGTGCCCCCCAGGCCTACATCCCCAGCTATGTCTTCCAGGACCTTTTCAGAAGAAGATGTGGAGAGGGTAGTGCTGAGACTCCTGAAGTCACCTGCCTTGCCAAAATTATTGTTGGCTCTGACCCAGTCAGCTCCGGAGCCACTTGATCCAGCTTTGCCCTTGTCTGCTATTCCTCCTCCGAACCATACTGGCCTTTCGGAGCTGGAGTGGTTGGTGCAAACGGAGGAAATGCCGGCTCCAACTAATCTTGTTGCTGCCTTGGAGCCGGGTTCAGCTCCGACACGCTCGGTGTCGTCTGTCGTGTCCAGGGGCTGAAGCTCTCCTGTTGGCACTGACAGGGAGGGTTGGAATCGATCTTCATCGGTTCTGAGCCTTCCTGTCGGTGCTTCGGCCAGGGTGAGCTTGGACCCTGTATCAATCTCGGAGCTGACAGCTCTGGCTCCGGCACCATCCTGCGTCTCTTCGGAGCAGGGGAGGTCTTCAGAGCTGGAGAGGTTGGCTTTTGAGATGAGGAGGAGCATCCTGTCTCATTCTCCAGTACCTACCACTTGCACCAGCACTCTTTCCCCCCGAGAGCACCCACTTCAGTCTCTCTGGAGGCAGCAGAGACCCGCAGCCTCAGGAGCCATCGGCTGGTGGCCCCCCCACTCTTCCGAGGCTTTCCTGGAATATCCTTCCAAGGAGCCTCCCCGGAAGAGGTTATTTAAGAGGAAACATATTGACTCCCAGGATGAGTCTTTGATATCGGACACTGATCTCAAGGAGTCGGAAGGGTCCCCCAAGTCGTTCTCTGATGATGTCTCCTTTGTGGACATTTTAGAGATCCTTAGGCAGAGGTGCAACTGGCCCACTATTAAGCCTTCTGAGGAGTCAGTGTACCTGAATCCTTTCGGGTCTCAACCTTCTGCCTCTTGGGTGTCAACACCTTTTGACGAACTAATGGATCTAGTCAGTCGAAAGGTGTGGGATACTCCTGACACCGTGGAGCCAGTCCCCAGGAGACCAAATAAATTCTTGTCTGCCCCTCCTAGTAAAGAGTTCTTGTCTAAGGGTGTTCCCGTAGATGCCATGGTGGTGGCGGTGGCCACGAAGAAGGAGTTAGAGGAGACCTCCTCATCTGTTCATCCGCCAAACAAGGAGTCTTGGCAGATGGACAGATTTGGGAAGCATATTTTTAGTTCAACGGCTTTTACCCTTCGATCATTGAACTATCTCACGCACTTCACAAGGTTGCAGAGGGATCTCCTCAAGGAGTTAGGAGATTACGTACAAGGTGCGTATACTGAGGGAGTTCCTGACCAACTTTCTACGCAGTTGTCCACCTTAAATTCTGTGGTTAACTTCTCCATGCAACTTGTATCTTATGCTGCGGATGGAGCGAGTAGAGCAGCAGATTCCGGAGTTGCCTTGAGGTACCACTCCTGGATGCATTTATGTAACTTTGTGGAACCGTTCGTCTACTTTCACCAATGCCCCGTTTGATGGTTCCTCATTGTTTGGTTCCAAGGTGAAGGATACACTCACTCAGTATGAGCAAGAAGGAAAGACGCTCTCTGCCATGGGAGTGCGTTTTACTGTCCCTTCCAGACCATACCCCAAGGGTCAAAGGGGAGGTAAAATGTGGTTCAAGAAGTCCCAGAGGGTCTTTCCTGACACACAGGGTGAATCCTCCTTCAGAGGCAGAGGAGGAGGAAATGGCAGACGTCACCCTAGAGGCAGGGGCGGTCCGCATTATCAACAATGCCGTGAATACTTTCGAGGACGGCCTTGTCAGCGCTGCTGATGTGGAGCTCGACTGTGCTTCTCTAGGGCCTGTCGGAGGTCGCATTTCTTTGTACCAAGAAGCCTGGCTAAATATCACCCAAGACAAGTGGGTACAAAGAGTTGTTACCAGAGGCTATATCATACCCTTTTCCCTATCACCGTTTGTTCCCAAAAGGATCCCAGATGTCCCACCCAATATCAGGGAACAGGCAACTGTGGAGATCAACAAGTTGCTCGCAAAAAGAGTCATCCAGCCCATCCCAGCAGACCAGATAGGATCCGGAACTTACTCCAGGTTCTTTTTAGTTCCAAATGAACCGGAGATTGGAGGCCAATATTGGACTTCAGCAGATTGAACGAATCAGTGAAGGACAAATTTCGGATGGTAACACTGCAGTCTATACTCCCATTGTTAGGGAAAGACTTTTGGATGTGCTCTCTGGATCTTCAGGACGCCTATTACCACATAAAAATGGACAAGGCGTCCAGAAGCCATGTATGCTTCCGGCTGGGAGCCAGTCACTATCAGTTTTGCACTCTGCCCTTTGGTCTCACCACAGCCCCCAGGATGCTCACCAAATGCATGGCAGTAGTGACAGCTCATCTGAGAAGTCAGGGATTCCAGGTGTTTCCGTATTTGGACAACTGGCTCCTGACTGCCCCCACCAGGCATCTACTCATTCAAAACAGGGATGCCACAATTCAGCTTTGTGCTCAGTTAGGGATCTCCATAAATTGGAAAAAATCTGCATTATTGCCCTGCCCTCTCAGTCTGTGATTTTTATAGGTGCAGAGGTAGACACAGTGAACATGACAGCTTGTCTCCCTGCCAAAAGGGCACAGAAATTAATCTCCCAAGTTCAACGCTTTCTCCCATTGCAAAACGTCAAAGCAAAATGGGTTCTTCAGCTCCTTGGGACTATGGCTTCCACAATTCTATTGGTACCATTATCCAGGTTACACATGAGAATTCTCCAGTGGCTTCTGTTTTCCCAGTGGTCCTTCCAATTTCTCCCACTGAGTCATCCTATCCTGCCGATGGAATCATGCAAGAAGGACCTTCGTTGGTGGATAGATCCCAATCATCTGATCACGGATGCCCCTTTGTTCCGGCCCAACCCATTGCCACTGTGACCACGGATGCCTCTCAGATCGGGGGGGGGTCATTAACTCGGCAGGACTGTCCAAGGCACATGGCAAGAACATGAGGCTCATCTGCATATCAGTGTTCTGGAGATGAGGGCAGTGCTTTTGGCGTTGCAAGCACTTCAAGACCTTCTTCCTCTAGGGACAGTTGCGATACAATCAGACAACATGTCAGTGGTTTGGTATATCAACAAACAGGGCAGTACCAGATCTTACCCACTCTGTCGAGAGGCTATGCGAATTTGGGAATGGGCGAATTCTTCCCAGCGCTTTCTGGTTGCAACGCACATTCCAGGGACGACCAACGTGATAGCCGACAAGCTCAGCCAGGCAATCCTAATGTCTCACAAGTGGTTTCTGAAACGGGAAACAGTGGATCAGATTTTCCAGAAATGGGGACAGCCTTGCCTGCAACCTTTTTGCCAGCCCAGTCAATACCAAATGCAGCAGCTATTATTCCCTCATTCCCCGTCTGGGGGAGTCTTCCAGAGATGCTCTAGCTCACGATTGGCCCATGGGACTTCTGTATGCTTTTCCTCCAATCCCCCTCATTTACAAAGTGATTCAGAAAGCCAGTCGGCTGGGAAGCAAGTTGATCCTCATTGCTCCTTACTGACCTCGTCAAGTCTGGTTCCCCTTTCTCGAGCCTCTCCTCCTGGACGATCCTTGGATTCTGGACCCAGCTTCAGATCTATTGACTCACATGTCGGGTTCGCTACACCCTTCAATCCACACCCTCAAATTGACAGCATGGCTGCTCCAGTTCCATCCATAGTCAGGCTTCATGATGTATCATCTTCAGTGTCACATATTCTTATGTCATCCCATAAACCCTCAACTAGGAGGCTGTATGGCAGTAAATGGAAAAGATTTTCTATTTGGGCACAGAGAATGAATGTAGATCCATACACTGCTTCTATCCCTGTGATTCTGGATTTTCTGTCTGAGCTTTTTCAACAAGGATTGGCCGCTGCCACTATTAGAGTACAATTGGCGGCAATTTCTCATTTTCATTTAGGTTTTCCAGATACCAATTTAATGTCTCATAAGCTATGCAAGACCTTTTTGAAAGGGGCCACTCTGTTGAGACCACCCCTGCAAGAACCAGTGGCTTCTTGGGATTTAAATTTTATGTTGTCCAAATTGACTTCTCCACCCTTTGAACCTTCCCACTCATCTTCTCTAAAATCTTTGTCTTGGAAGACCTTGTTTTTAGTAGCTATCACATCAGCTAGACGGGTATCGGAGCTTCAGTCCTTGTCTATTAAGCCACTGTATTTGATTTTTCACAAAGACAGGGTGTCATTACATACTAATCACTCCTTTCTTCCCATAGTTTGTTCTAATGCTATTTTAAACCAATCAATAGAACTCACAGTTTTCTTCCCTAACCACTGTAATGCAGCTGAATACCGTTTTCATCAGCTAGACGTTCATAGACAACTATGTTTTTATCTACAGCGGACTAAGGCTTTCAGGAAGTCAGATCAATTGTTCATTTCCTTTTCTGACTCTAGATTGGGCTTACCAGTTTCTAAAGTGACACAATCTAATTGGATTTCCAGTTGTATAGCTTTTATCTATAGCTCGGAGGGCAAACCTTTACCCTACAGGATCAAGGCTCATTCTACCAGGTCGCTGTCTACCTCTGCAGCCTTTCAAGCCAGGGTACCACTTGATAATATTTGTGCAGCAGCTACATGGGCTACCCCTCACACTTTTATTACACATTGCAAATTGGATTTGGCATCCAGGGGTAGAGCATCCTTTGGCTCCACAGTGCTCAAGAGTATTTTCCAATGAGCCACCCAGGAATAAGGCGCTAGGGATGCTGTCCCATATGTAAAAATGAAGGTGAGATCGGACTACCTAACATTAAGAAGTTATGTACTCACCATAACGTTTCATGTTGGTAGTCCATCTCACCCTTCATTTTTACCAACCCGCCCTCCTGCCCCATCCTGGAAGATCTGGAAGTAATAAATTTGGTTGCCCTTGGTTGAAGACCATTTAGTATTGGTTGTTTTTATGGTTGTTATTCTAGTGAGCAGCAAACAAGATCTGGGGATTGTACTGGTGCACCATGGGAATACCTGCTTAGCCACGAGCCAACCAGAAGTCTTCCAGCTTGTAAATTGTCCGAGTTGGAGCCAAGGATCGGCTCTGAACCCATATGTAAAAATGAATAGTGAGATGGACTAACAACATGGAGCGTTAAGGTGAGTACATAACTTATTTTGTCAATATATTAATCTTGCTTGTTCCTTTCGGCTTATCTAAATCAATACTTTTCACAAAAAAATCATCATGACTGCTTTCTAGACCTTTAAGTCCACCACTATCTTTTTAAAAAATATTTTCATTAAATCATCACATTTTAATTAAAACCGAGTTCACATATATTGCAAGAAAAAAAACATATCATGACAGTTTCCCTTATATGGTATACATGCGTTTTCTTTTTAACAATTTTCATTCAATTCAGCATTATTATATATTGCTCCACTTCTGCCTTCCCTTAAACTTCACTCCTCCTGAACATTATTCTGCTTATATTCAATTTATTTCCATTAAATTTGCCCCTTCCCTTTTTTAAAGTTCCCTCCACCAGTTTTTCTCATTTACAATATTCAAAACTTCTGTTGTGTTTGGTGTAAATTTTGATTTCATTTTTTTTAGTAGTTGCATTTTTTGGCAATATTAGTAAATATTTACTCTGCCTAGCTAATCCATATCATATATCAACTGAAAAAAAAATTTCCTTTGTAAATATCATGTGATCCCCCAACATTTCCATCAAACTACTATATAGGCAATGTTAATTTGTTACATTAAAAAAAAAAAAAAAAATCCCAATTACCTCTTTCTTCCCCTGTCTCGTCTCCAGCATTTGCTATCTACTTGAGGAAGAATCTACTGAAGTCTACTTGAGAACCCTAAGCTAAGCAGAGCAACACAAAAGCCAGCTAAATGGAATACGTTTTAATAACTGTGATTAAAAACATATATAACAAAGATAAGCACTTTTGCAACTCAATTTCTTCATCAGATTCATCAGTTAATTAAAATCACAAGACATATATAACAGTCACCGTTTCAAACCTGTAGACTTCAGAGACTGTTTTAAAGGGGCATTTTCATTTAATCCATTCCCGTGTTAGCTGCTAACAGAAAAATCCATTTTAACTCTAGGCACTCTGGTTCTAATATATTCTAATATCACCCCCTGTTGCCGTATTCTGATACCTCTCCAGTACCATAAACTTCAATTTGTGTTAAACTTTCTTTAATAGTATGTCTACCTAACTCATTTCTGTGGTCACCCTTATTAACAGCATAAATGTGCTCCCTTATTCGGTCTGTAAGGTGTCCATTAGTCTTGCCAACATAATAGGAACTGCAGGCCTCACACACAGCTAGATAAAACAAATCTCTCGTACCACAATTTGCTTAAAGTACAAATTCAAACAAAACGTCCACTAAGGGGGTGCACGAAATTATCAGTCTTTTCCACAGGGATAAGTCCCAGTCTTCTTTAATACCTCTTTTATGTGTATCATTATGAACTAAAGGATTATAACAAAGCATTCTTTTCAAAGGATTGTTTTTAAAAACACATTGAGGTTCACTGTCTAAGTATTCTCTATACTTACAATCTGACATCAAAATCCACCAGTGTTTTGCAATAATATTATAGGTAGAGCCAAAATTACTCGAGTATGTAAGAGACATCCTAAGATGGTTATTACTACTCTCATCAACACAATTCATATTACTTGTATTAAAGTAGGGTCTGGCTCTACAGTGTCTTAAGTGACACTACATCATTCTGCACTCATACATTATCAGATTCAGAATACCCCCCGTCGAAACTCCTTTGCCAAGGTGTCAAACGAGAAGTACTTATCACTATCTCTGGTATGTAATCTGGCATTCCTAAAAAAACTGATCTCTCATAGCATTCACTTTCTACTTCGTGGGATGCGTACCATAAGAATGTAACTTATTGTTAACCTTGCAGGTTTCTTAAACAGAACTGTATCCAGTCCACTCACAGTCCTGCAAATGTGAACATCTAAAAAAAAATCAATAGACAAAGAATAATCAAAAGCGAATCTTAGAAACTCAGTAGTCTGCTGCAAATACTCAGCAAACAAATTGAGTGCATCAACTGTTCCAGCCCACACAAAAAAATATATCATCTACAAAACGACCATAGTGCAGAATAGAATCTAAAAAAAGAATTGCAGCAATCAAACACATACAGGGCTTCCCAAGGAGCAAGCACCATGTTTGTGTAACTGTTAGCGCACATGGTGCCCATTGCAACACCCCACGTTCTGAACAAAATATTTGACAATAAAAGTAAAAGCAATGTTAGTTAAAATCAACTCCAGTAAAAGACAGATCAAATTAACCCTATCCACCGAGTACTCTCAACATCTGTTTAAAAAATAACATAATCTATCCCAGTATCATTGGGAATTACAGTAAATAGAGATACAACTCCATGGTTAGTAAAAGGTAATATTTAGATCAAAAACACCAAAAATCAGGAGAAAACCAGGTCTTTTAACGTAAAATGATTTCATTCACTATTCGTCAAAGGCGACTTCATCAGTTCCTGCTGCATTTTTTTTTTGTTTGTTTTTTTTGTTTTTCTTAAAAGGTAATATTTAACAACATTGTCCCCGACCATTGTACCAGTCACCTAAGAAAATGTTTAGTATCCTTCAGTACCATAACAACATTTTCAGCTATAGGCCAAAGCTCTCTTTCAACAAATATTGACAAAGGTTCTGTTACCCAACCCCTCCCAGAGACTGTCGGTCACATTGGTGGGTTAAGCAAGTCCCTATGAACTTTAGGAAGCCCATAGATAACATGAATCAGAGGGTATTCAACCAAAAAGTAATCAAATATTTCTTTACTGATGGCCCCTTCCATTAACAAATCATGCACATACTTGTTCACCTTCTCAGTCAACCTATATGCATCACTTTTAGCACATTCATTGTACATTCTAGAATCATTTAACATTGATAACATACTTTTAACATAATCAGTAGTGTTCACAACTACAATCCCTCGCCCTTTATCGGCCGGACGGATATATAAATCAATTTGCTGTACCAATTCATTTAGTCTTAAATTGTGACTTATTCACATTAAAAAATTAACCCCTGTGATTCTTACTAAAAAACTCATGTATAGCGCCTTCGCACAACCTAATGAAAACTTCAACCAGTGAAGGATTGTTAGGTATAAATTGACTTTTTTTTTTTTTAAACTCAATAAATATAGCATCACTGTTGCCATTCTAAGTGAAATTTTATGCACAAAAGCTTCAGATCTAAAAGCACATGTGTGTGTACTCAATCGTCTAGTGGGTATAAATGATAACCCTAAGTTAAGTACTGCACATTCCAGCTCAGTAAGCTCCACGGAGGAAATGTTGATAACTAGGTTCTCGGAACCTTACTTGAGAGCCCTACAAATTTATTCCCATTGCTCAAGTGTAAATTACCATTCGATTTTCTTTTCCTAATCTTTTTAACCTCCTCTGATTTGAGTCATCATGGAGTGTTTTGCACACATTATTAATTATCCCTTTTTAACAGCATCTTCTGTTTTAGACAGAAGTAAAAACTTTATTAGATCTAGTCTTTCTTTTAGAACTCCCCTGTCCCTTGCCTATACACTGTTATTGTGTGCGTCTTTTGGCTTTTTCCGGTTAGGGGTCGCCACAGCGGAACTCCGGTCCGCTAATGATTGGCAGTAGATTTTTACGTGCTGGCTTGCCAGGCCTAACGCACAACCTTCAACGAAGGAATGCCCATTCACGCATGTCAACACACAGAAGACGCTTTAACTGAGAATCGAACAGGCAACGTCTAACTGTGAGGCGACAACGCTACCGCACCACCACTGCAGTCATTGCCTATACACTGTTATTAATCCCCAATAATTAAGGCAGTCTTTAACATGCAGTCCAAGCTCCTGCTTAGCCTCATCCCACTCTACCTTTCTCTCACAAGTTATTTATTCCCAATACTGTGATTCCTTTACTAATTTCTTCCAATAAATCCTAGGTCTCTCTTGCGTGTTTTAATACCCATATTTGCAGACATCTATTGATGATCTCCTTTCTCCATTCCACTGCCCACTTAGTTCATAGAATTCATAGAATACTTGATGCTACTTTAGTAACGGCCATATAGAATGTTGCATTCATAAAAAGTACTTGCATTTAAAATCCTAACCTCTGTCCATCTCAGAACCCCCTATTCCTATTTCAACATCTTTCTTTTCTTCTTTGGTTTATAACCTTTTGCTTAAATTATGGAAATGCCATAACTGTATAGTTTTAAGGTACCCTTGCAAATCAGGTAACCTTAAACCACCTCATAATGTGGGTCAAATCATTTATCTCTTGCCTTATTCTCCTCCCAAGTAAATTCATTTGACTGTTTATTAAGTGTCATTAGCCACTTCTCCAGTTGCAAAAAATACTCATGTGACCTATATATGACTTGAGAGACTAAAAAAAAAAAAGCATTGTTTGTATTTTACTATCCATCAGGAGCTTCTAGTTTCACAGTTTTTGTATTATATTTTACTTAATCTGTTCCTTTATATCAAAAGCTAATGTAACATGATTTTAATCTATACACCTACATACTTCATCTTATATCCCTATAAGTATGGGTATTGCTGAATCATTTTGTGTTTTTGATGCTTTAGCCTTTGTTTTGTCTTCATTTATTTTGTATCCAGAAAAGACTTGAATCTGTCTCAAAATGTTCTACAATGAAATCATCTTTTCTTGATTTATCAAATACAAAATGCCGTCATCTGCAAATAAAGTTAACTTTTCTTGATTGCAATACCAGTTATATCCATGAATTTGTGACTTCCTTATTTTCTTTGGTAACCCCTGTACATATAACACAAAGGTGAACAAGGAAATCCCTGCCAACTTCCTCTGTTCAAACACAGATTGTCAAGAGAGGAACCCTCCCATCTTATTTCTTGCTTCTGACCCTTCATATATCCTGCTTAGCCCTATTGTTCTCTGACAGAGTGCATATGTCATCATTGCCGTGCTAAAAAATCAAGCTGATTCTGACAGGTACTTTCTCTGCATCAAAACTCACCAATAATAGCTGTCATGCTTCTCAACCTCTTAGAACAAGAAATCTGGACAAAGGCATAAACAATGGGGGACAAAGGCCCAAAAATATGGACAAATTTATAAATATTGCTCTTACAAACTTAGAACTTTTGATAGAAGAACAGGTTTTTGCATTAACATAAATTTTCTGAAGTGTATGAAGTCTGAAACTCATATCGGTCATTATTTTCTGACTTCAGTCCTCAGTGATTTGTCAGAAAACCACAATCGTATGAGCAATAGACCAAAAATATGGGCAAAAATCTGGACAGTTGAGAAGTATGATTGCTGTTTTATTATTGCCAAATGTTTGCCTCCCCTCCATCTATATTGATCAATTTTAGTAATATCTATGCCATTGTGTTAGCTGGTCTAGACATGAACACTTTATAATTAACACTTGATAATCATGATTTATAATGTAAATGGGTATATATATATATATATATATATATATATATATATATATATATATATATATATACTGAGACAAATTTGGAAAGCCTTTACTTCGGTAATAACCACCACCATACCTTTCTCCTAAGATTCTGGTACTCCCCCTTTAAAATATTAAACAAAGCCTTCCGGATCTTTATCGCTTTCATTTCCCCTAACTTTCAAAATTCTACAGGAGTACTGTCTTTTCCTGGACACTTTCATATTGATTGATTATGCATCACTGCTTTTATTTCATCTGTATATATCTTTGCTGTTAATCATTCAGCCTCGTCTTCCTTCAACATTGATATAACTAAATCTCCCATAAATATTTCCTCTTGAAAAAATTTTATAAGATTTCTAAAATGGCTACAATGCCTCTGTAGGATTTCTGGTTATATTTTTGTCATAGCTCCCTAAGATTGGTTACAATGCTTTCCACTTTCTGTTGCCCGAGTTATTGTGCTAAACATTTTTGCACTCTAGATTTGTTATTCAAAGAAATTGCTTAACGGCAACATTTATAAACTTGGGGATGATGTGCATGTTGTGTTTGGGATGTTCTTCGTGTTTCACTGTTGCAGTCATTACACTTGGGTTATCTTGCTGGCAGGCTACCCTCAGTCGGCCTGATTTCCAAAGTCTAGGTCCGGCGTCGGTTGCTGTCGCCTCTTCCCTGACGTCAGTGCTCCAGGGGTATAAAAGATGCAGCCGGCACCATTTTCTTCAGACTTTCTTGCTGCGCGGTGCCCAAAGCAGAAGCATTTCGCAAGTGCCAATCGGCCGACTCCTGAGATTTTCGTGTTCGAATTTCAGATCCGAAGTCTTCATTAAAAGCTAAGTACCCCATTGGGGAAACCTTTTTTCTTGCTCCAGACCGATGTCAGAAAAAAGTTAATAGTTGTATTTCTTGTGGGAAGCAAATACCTCATAAGGACTTTCACTCTTACTGTATTCCTTGCCTAGGCCCTGACCACGACGTTGCTAGTTGTCGGTTTTGTGCTAGATTTAACCAACACACTATTAAGCGTCGGTACAATTTTGCATTTCACTATTTTGGCAGAAGATTTTATTACACGATGCCATCGGATAGCCATCCGACTACCGGAATTCACAAGAAACACAAAGAAAAAGAAAAGGACAGGCATCCGAGGTCCAAAACCGATGACAAGGCTTCCTCTAAGCCAGTCGCCGGTTCTCAGTGAGGCGCCGTCGCAGGCCCTGACACCCGCTACTTTGGACCTGCAGGCCATTACAGACTCCCACGTGGAGTTGACTAGGCCACTGGAAGCTCAAGGTATTGGACCTTCGGAGACTATTCCCTCAGATAGGTCCGGAGCTGCTGAGCAGGCATTGGATTCTGAGGGTGTTTTCAGACCTACTCAATTATACATTAAAACGACTCCAGCTTCAAAGGCAAAGACTAAAGCACCTTTAAAGACAAACAACTACAACAGCCTCATGGCCAGGCCTCCATGCCCAAAATACAGATGCTCAAAATGGCCGAAGACTTAATTACTTTGATCAGGGGTTCCCATTCCCCCTCCTGATAAAAGGCCTAGGCAAGAGACAGAATATGAATCTTCAGATCAGGTTTCCATTGCATCTGATTTCTCTTCTGATCAGGAATACTCTCTTCCTCCCTATGAGGATTCTGATGCTCAAGAATCTATCCATTCAGCCTCTCCTCCTGAGGATTACTCTTTTGGGGAAACCTTGCATACCATGAGGGAACATTTCCACTGGGAGAGCCAAGATTGTTCAGAATCTATGAAAAGGCTCAGAGACTTCCTTTTACTCCCACAACACAGGCCCCTAGCTATTCCACCTGTGTTAGACATTGTAGATGATGTATTTTCAGAGTCCAGTCTGACCCCTGACTCCTTACCTCCAGCTCCTATTAAGCTGGACAGGTACTACAGGGTTCCTGACTCTCATAAATTCCTTTTCAAAAACCCAGCTGCTGACCCAGAAACTATCTCTCAGGGTCCACTGCAAAAAACCCTACCCCCTCTGACAGGGATTCTAGCATATTGGACAGATGGGGGAAGAAGATTTACACTTCTGCTACCTTGGCTATAAGGGCTTTAAATTGTCAGTTTCATATGCTCAAATATCAGCAATATATTATGTCACTGCTTAAACAGAAAATGTTGATAAATTCTGAATGTGCAGAAAACAAAGCAATGCAGGATTTATTGCATGCAGCTGAGCAAGTTGGAAAACATACTTTGCAATGTGGTTTTGATTCTTTGGAGGCCACCTGCAGGGCCCCTGTTATGGGTTCTGTCATCAGGAGACATGCTTGGTTAAAGGAACAAAATCTGCCTGACCATGTCAAAGCAAAATTATTAGATGCTCCATTACAACATGATACCTTGTTTGGTGTTAAAGCAGAAGAGGTGGTAAAGAAAATGGAGGACAGAGCTAAATCTATGCAAACGGTTAAGAATGTTTTACAGGCACAACCTCCAAGATTTAGCAGACACTGGCCTACAAAAGAATTGGTCCTTTCCAGTGTCAGACAGACCACAAAGGGGCAGATCCAAACGCCCAAGAGGCAGATCCCAGCCCCAAGGTTCATACAGGTCTAAACAATGGGGTGTTTCTACCTCCAAAAGTGGAGAAGACAAATCACAGCCATACAGGAAACAGTCCCAATGACTTTCCCCTGCCTGCACCAAGCACTTATCTTCTGGCAGCACCTTCAGGGGGAAAACTAGCACTTTTTTCTCAAAATTGGCACATAATAACCCATGACAAGTGGGTCCTAGACATAGTGTCACAAGGCTACAAGTTTCACTTCTATACCCTGCCAAGGACAAACGGCTGGCCAGACCTGCCAAAACATCAATGGGCAGAGGCACAAAAACAAGTCTTATCCCTCATGGACATGAGGGCCATTCAACAAGTACCAAAGCAAGAGCAGGGGCAAGGATTTTATTCAAGACTGTTCCTGGTACCAAGAAAGGACAAGACCTGGAGACCAGTACTGGACCTATCTATTCTAAACACATATTTGGATATACCAAAATTCAAACTGTTGACTCTGCAACAGCTTCTGCCCGTGTTGGGAAGAAGGCTTGGCTTGTGACTTTAGACCTAAGAGGCATACCTGCATGTCCCGATCAGACAAACATGCAGAAGATACCTCAGATTCAAAGCTGGCTCAATGCACTACCAATTCTCTGCACTGCCCTTTGGCTTATCTGCTGTGCCCAGGGTTTTCACAAAGTGCCTGGCAAAAGTAATTGCATTTTGCAGACAGAGGAATACAAATATATCCTTGTTTCACTAACCAATATCTACACAAGGACAGTCTCCACCCCCAACACATGAAAAAAAGTGTCATAAAGGGTCAGATGATCAGGTTAAGTAGATTGACTTCAGAAGACAATGTATACTTTGAAGAGTTAGTCACTTTGAGGAAGATGTTTGTCCAAAGAGGTTATAAGAACAGTTGGGTGAAAAGGTTGGAGAAAGAAGTGACGAAATTAAGGGGTGGTGTAGCAAGGCCAATTTTGTCTTCCAGTGACATATCAGTGGGAGCTCCAGGAAGTTCAGGAAATATAAACAGAGAGGATTCAAATGAGTTTTATACTGCATTTCCTCTTCCTATAGTAAGTGAACTATGGGATATAAAAAACATCATAGAAAAAAACTGGAGAATTATTTTAGGAAACAAGGAATTGGTAGGTTGTTTGGGTGTTAAACCTAGGTTTACATACAAAACTGTGAACAACATCAAACAGATTTTGGAAAGTGCAAACTCAACAACTCAACATATGGTTAGGGATGTTAGCAGTAATAAAGGCACCTTTGCTTGCAAGGATTGTAGACAATGTAGATATATAATTAATACATCGTTTGTCACTTTAAGACACATAAGAAAAACTTTTTGGGCACGAAAATATTTTAACTGTCATAGTGACCATGTGGTCTATTTGGCTTTGTGCATGACATGCGAATGTTATGTGGGCAAAACAACTAGGGTTCTGAAACGTAGGATATATGAACACGTATTGGCTATTAAAAACAAGGATAAAAGTAATTCTTTAGCAAGACATGCTTTAGTTTGTAATGACTTTAAAAAGTTTGAATTCTTTATTTTAGATTATGTGGATAAGGGTTCATTCTTGGGAGATGTTAACAACAAGTTAGAACAAAAGGAAGCCCTTTGGCAATTGGTTTTGGGGGCTGATCAACCACCAGGTCTAAATGAAGTTATCAACATTAAATGTTTTTTGTTGTATAGGTAATTTCTTTGTTGTATAGGCAATTTATTTAATCACATTATTTACAGTATAGTTCAATTTAATCAATTGGATTAGTGTCACACCTATACAAAGGTTGGGACTTTTTGTGGATGATGATGCAATTGTTAGTTTAGTTCTTAACATTACATGAACATAATAATGGAATTTATACGTGTATTTTTAAAATTATAGAATTTATGTATGTGTATATGTGTGTGGGTGTATGCGTGTGCGTGTATGTGTGTGTACGTGTATAACGCATGTGCACATATGCACATTTTTCTAGGTGGGTGTTTGCACGCGTGTGGGCGCGCGCACATGCGCACACACGCATATATACGTATATTTGCGCATATATGTGTATATATGTGTGTATATGTATATGTGTGTGTATATACACGCGTGTGTGTACATTTATTGGATTAATGTGTACAAGTAAACATATACATATATGTGTACACACAATATTTCAAACATATTAATAAATAGAATACTAACAAAGAGTTAGTTAATCTTAGACTAGTGTTGCAATGTTCACATGGGATTGTATTCATCCTTGTACCAGTGTTTGTACATATTGTGTACGTATATGTAATGCAACCATAAGAGTGGAAGTGTGTTCACAGGTACTATTATGTAGTTTTATAAATAGATGCATTAAGTTAAGGTATTCATTTATGTGGTTAAGTATGGAACTTTAGTATTTATAATACCAAGATTTTAAATATGTGGATTACAGATTTTATTCATTCACTCATTTCATTAGGTTATCATTTCATTTCATTTTATGACAGAATGATTTTATTACAGAATGTAATTAAGTAATTGAATAATGGTTTTTACATCATTTCCTGTACTAGTGTGTATAAAAAGCAAGAGCTGGGGAGGGCTCTTGTCTTTTCTGAAGAAGTTCACATTTGGAATTAAAAGTGAATGAAAGCGCTAGTTATTATTGTGCCTTCATTGTGGTTCGATACACATTTCACAATCTTGTGGTTTCTGTTTAGTTTGTTGCATCGGCTCAGTCCGTTATTTTGTAAAGAGATTTCTAACAGGCCTAGGGTACACAGTAAACGAAAATAAATCAAAACTAGTACCCTCTCAAGAGATAATATTCCTGGGTGCAAGCTTAAATACAACTGCCCAGATGGCTTATCTCATGCCAGACAAACAAAGGCAACTGACTACATATTTCAAACTGTTGGCAACAAAGGCCCAGTTATCTGCAAGAAAAATTCTGCAGGCCTTGGGCTTCATGACGTCCTGCATTCTACTAATTCCGTATACGAGACTGCATATGAGGAAACTTCAATGGTACCTAAAAAGTGTTTGGGCTCAACATTGCCACAGCCTGGAAACAATAATTATCCTCATTCCCTGCCTGCAGCAGGAGTTTCGATGTTGGGCAAAGGCTTGTCACCAGAACAAGGGGCAGCCATTTACTTTACCTCCAGCCAGGCAGACATTAACAACGGATGCATCAGATTATGCCTGGGGGGCCCACATGGCAGGAAGATGTATTCAAGGCACATGGTCCACAAACCAAATGCATCTGCATAGCAATCAAAAAGAGATGCTAGCTGTTCAGAATGCCCTGACAGCCTTCAAGGACCTACTTCATCTGGGACAACTACTGATAAACACAGACAACACCACGGTCATGTGGTATATAAACAGACAGACAACACCACGGTCATGTGGTATATAAACAAGCAGGGAGGGCACTCATTCTTCCCCCCTTTGCAGACTAGCCATGACTTTGTGGGACACAGCATTGACTTACCAAGTACATCTGCAGGCACAGTTCCTGCCAGGAAAGATAAATATTCTGGCAGACGAACTAAGCAGAAACCTCATGGATCCCCATGAGTGGAAATTGGATCCACAAGTCTTCAGCATGATAACAAGGAAATGGGGATGCCCAGATATAGATCTATTTGCCTCTCCTCACAACTACCAACTAAAAAGATTCTGCACAAGGGCTTATAACAGACAAGCATGGAAAATGGACGTCCTATCTTTCAACTGGAAAAGCTCAGCAGTATATGCCTTTCCTCCACTGCCTCTCCTCCCCAAGGTATTCCTAAAGGTCAGACAAGAGAAGCCAAGAATGATACTGATTGCCCCAGACTGGCACTGCCAGTACTGGTATCCAGTCCTAAGGAACTTGTCTCAATGCCCGGCTTGGACCTTGCCTCAAATACCTCATCTACTGTCCCAACAAAACAATCCGATCCTACACAGCCAACTCAAGACCTTAAATCTGGCAGCATGGCGGATAATATAGTCATACAAAACACACCTCTCACTAAAGCTGTGATGGATGTCATTTTGAAGGCCAGAAGGCCTAGTACCAGAAAATCTTATGCCAGGAAATGGAAGAGATTCTGTGCCTGGATCCAGGCACAAGGAATTGACGCAGCTGTACCAAATATTCCTCAGATTTTGCAATACCTGACTGAGATGCTGGACAAAGGCCTATCCTTTTCATCAATTAAGATTCATGCCTCTGCCATTTTGGCTCATTACAATACAGAGCCACCAATCTTTTTTCATCCTTTGTTAAGGCAGTACCTTAGAGGAGCCAAAAACTTAAGGCCTCCAAGGAGATCACCAATACCTGAATGGGACCTCAATTATCTTTTGGAAAAACTCACCTTGCCTCCTTTTGAGCCAGCTGCTACAGCTGATACAAAATTTTTATCTTGGAAAACAGCTCTGCTCCTAGCAATAACCTCTGCAAGACGAGTCTCAGAGCTACAGGCACTCATGGCGGTGGAACCTTTTATCATTTTTTATCCAGACAGGGTTTCTCTGAGGACAAATCCCACATTTATGCCTAGGTAGTGTCCAGTGTGGCCCTTAACTAAACTATTCATCTGCCTACTTTTTATCCAAACCCACAGAATAAGGGGGAGATAATTCTGCATTCTTTGGACATACACAAGACAGCTATGCTTCTACTTGAACAGAACCAAAGCTTTCAGAAAGACTGAGCAACTACTAGTGGCATATGCTCCAGGATCACAAGGAAAGGCGACCTCTAAGCAGACTATTTCAAAGTGGATAGGCCACTGCATTTGTTTCTGCTATTCACAACATGGCAAGCCAGTGCCTAAGGGCATTAGGCCACATTCAACCAGAGCAGCAGCCACTTCAGCAGCCTTCCTCAGGGGAGTACCAACCAAAGACATTTTAGAGGCTGCTACCTGGAGTTCAGTGCACACCTTTACAAAGCACTATCATTTACCACTCTACTCTAAATCCAGGGCAGGCTTTGCCACAGCAGTTTTGCAGGGCCTCATAGCCGCTCCTAATGCTATTTAGCTCCAGCCTCCCAACCATAGCTTTGGGATTCAACCCAAGTGTAATGACTGCAACAGTGAAACACGAAGAACATAGTACAGTTGTGTACACTTACCATAAATGTAGATGTTCGAGTGTATTTACTGTTGCAGTCCAGGTTACCCACCCACCATCCCCCTTATCTTTGCTGGAACTTATTTGCACTTCTCTAATCTATACAACCTATGTGGTGTATTTGCTTGTAGATGAAGGTATATCATATATTTTGGTGCATGCTTGCTTTATTGGCATATTTTTAGCCTACCCTTTTGAGGGAACCTGATATCTGGGGGCAAGAAAAAACTAAAGAAAATGGCATCGGCTGCATCTTTTATACCCCTGGCACACTGATGTCAGGGAAGAGGCGACAACAACCAATGCCGGACCTAGACTTTGGAAGTCAGGCCGACAGGGGGTAGCCTGCCAGCAGGATAACCCAAGTGTAATGACTGCAACAGTGAATACACTCAGACATCTACATTTGTGGTAAGTGTACACAACTGTACTTTCCTGCAACTGAATTTACATCTTCCATGCCAAATATTCTCATATACTTCAAAAATCTGCTTTCTTTTGTTAGTTTCTTTTCTAGGTCCGTTGATAAGTACTGATCATTGCAAATCAGGTACCAGTCCCAACCCACAGATATTCCCTGCTGAAAACTAACTGTTTCACCAAAGAGTCTTCTAAGCTACATAATAGTAGTTTTACATGGAATATAAGTACATGCTTCTGTAATCCTCCTCCTCCCCTGCCTATGACCCTTACTAACTCAAAATACCATTAATGTTGTTTTGTCCTTTTGCATCACTTTTGGAGTCCTCTCTTGAAGTCACTATTATTGCACCCATTTTCTTTTATCCCCGGTTTTGTGCTTGGTGTCCTCCCTGAAATCTTTTCTTTGTCAAATTTGCATGCTCGTTTTGAACCCGATATGTATCCTTTAACATTATTTGCACCATACAATTCTTAATATAATTCAAGACTCTGATTTTTCAGTACTGTAGGGTTATTTATATTCCATGTTAGTACTGATAATGTGACCGTTCTGATAACAAGCTATTACTCCACATGTTCTACATGAAAACTCTTGAATATTAGTTTCCATCTTGCAGCATGCATGTACACACTAATAACTTGCAGGCTGATCTTAAATGTGCAGAAAACAGCAACGGTAAACTGAAGCATGACTTGTATCACCATTCAGTAAAATAAAATCACATTTATTTTCAGGTAGGTAAGCACTTTCACCACAAAATGTGGCTTCATCAGACCATTTACAAGTAAAAGTGCATAAACTGCTAAACATTTCCATTTATACAGAACACCTCCCCCTAATTAAATTCAAATGTTTGTTGTAGCAAATCAATTCAGCACAAAACACCCCCTAAATGCTTGACACCATAAATTAAAACAGCAACAAATTAACTATTCGTTGCTCATACATAAATTAAATCCACATTATAATACTCAAAATTCATCGCATAATAAAATTGTATGCACGTTCCACTTTAAAAATATATACATATCTCGTCCTTAGCAGCATAAATTATATTGTGCGTCTATAAATCAACTAGCTGTCTAGTTGCTTTTGTTATATATAGTCACACAGTAATAAATTTATATCATCGTGACATAACATTTCCTACTTGTTGTAACTGATTATATGGTCAAGCACTCGCTCGACTCTAAAACCCAAATCATTCAAGTCAATACATCATTACTTACACATTCATGGATCGAGTCATATTGCACACATTTAAATATCCCTCCAAGTCTATCCTGTAGTGTAGCTAGGTCCTTTCAAATGAAAGATATAATACCATCAAACATTTGAATACATAATCATTCAGCTTTACAGCCCTTGTATGCTGTCAAAAATCAATCAAGAAGTAATTTCTATTTTGCGTCATTCAAATAAAGTTTACAGTACCTTCTTAAACATAGATGGATTATGAGCCTATTTATCTATATATCTATACTAGGTTCCAGGATGCAGTTAAATATGCACTTATCCAGTTTACTTTTGCAATAAACCCTCTTTTTTAGCATGAATGCTGTTAAGCACTCACTCTATTTACTTCGCAAAAGCATTCCTAATCGTGACATCATCACGCTATGCCTCCGTTCCTTAAAAACATAGCCATCTAAATAGTTCACTGTTCGGCTACTTACAAAGTGCATTTCCTATAACATAAAGATTATATAACATCAAATTTACCTAATACCAAGTCCTCATGTATATATATACACTTTAAAAATATATATTCACAAACATAAGCAGTTCCATTATATATTCAACATATATGGTATTATATAGAATCTATGCAGCTCTTCATAATTTGCCCATATAAGTATATTATTGTACAGCCATCAAATTGCCACTTATATTGGCATCAATCTACATTTTCAAACTAATTTTATCTAACAGGTACTTATGTAGAAACAGTAGTAAAGAATGACAGATAATAGACAATAAAAGCAATTCTAAAAACTAAACTGCACTTCATATGAAAATATTTATAGCTAGCCAAAAAATCATTTATCATTTGAGATAAATATACTAAACTGTAAGACATGTTCTAAATGTATATGGTATCGTGATCAATACCAAGGCACATCTGTTGTTATATATAAACTATAAAGCGCATGTCGTAGTATATAGCCAGATATAGTTACAAATTTTGTGTGTGTGTGTATATATATCTATATATATATATATATATATATATATATATATATATATATATTTATATATATATATATATATATATATATATATATTTATTTATATATATATATATATATATGCACTTCTAGCCCACGCTATATGAAATAGTCTTAACATACATAACCAACCATTAATTCCTGTTACGTGCATGTGCATATAAAACTGACCATATAGTTGCATAAACAGATGCACTTATATACATACTTCTACACATATTTCTAAATGTTCCTTCATCCAGCTAAAATGTAGGACCAATTTCCTGTTTAGTCTAGAAAGTAAATGTATAATATTCTTCTTGCATTGTACCTTATAGATGTCACTCCGAACACACTATTCAGACCACACCTGATTAATTGCCTGTACAATATCCCAGGATGCCTCCTAAATAGCTTGGAACATGACCCAACAGAATCACTTGTCACATTTCAACTATAGCCTCAAAACATGCTTTGTACCACAAGAATGATGAGACAAGTTATCCCACTTCAAAAGGGTAGACCATCAACTGACCCTGTAAACTACAGACCTATTAGTATGACTAGTTTACTGTGCAAAGCCATGGAAAGAATTATCATGGAAATGATAAAAAAAAGATAGTCAACCTTCAGACACTGTTCTCAACCCAGTTTGGCATTGTCAAGGGAAGGTCATGCCTGTTAAATCTAGTAGTATTCTTTGAGAAGATCACCAAGGCAATGGATGAATGGAAAATGGTGCATATCACCTACCTGGACATGGCTAAGGCATTTGATAAAATACCCCACTCAGATATAGTTGAGAAATTCACTAAACTGGGCAAAACCCCCTACATAATGTGCTTCAGCTAAAAGCTAAGTACCCCGTTGGGGAAACTTTTTCTTGCTCCTTACCGATGTCAGTAAAAGTTAATAATTGTATTACTTGTGGGAAGCAAATACCTCATAAGGATTTTAATTTTTACTGTATTCCTTGCCCAGGCCCTGACCACAATGTGCCTTGCCGTCGGTTTTGTTCTAAATTTATTGAACGCACTATTAAACGTCTGTATATTTTTGCTCCTAAACATTTTGGCTCAAGATTCAACTATCCAGAAATGTCGTCGGTTAGCAATCCGACTACCGGAATACCTAAAAAACGCAAAGAAAGACAGAGACAGACCGTTAAGGTCCAAAACCAACGACGAAGCTTCTCCTAAGCCAGTCGCCGGTTCACCGGTACTCAGTGAGGCACTTTCGCAGCCCCTGATACCCGCTACTTTTGATTCGCAGGCCTCTACTGAGACCCATTCGAAGTCCAGTATGCCGCAAGCTACTTTAAGTATTGAAGCCGCGGATGTCTCTACCTTAGATGGGTCCATAGCCGCTGAGCAGGCACCGGCTTCTGAGGGTGTTTTCAGGCCTAAAGATTTGTATATTAAACCAACACCATCTTCAATACTAAGGCTAATAACTACTTCTATTCCTAAAAAATTACGCTTGGGCCACATGTACAGGCCCCAATGTCTAAAAAACAAATGATCAAAATGGCTGAGGATTTAATTACCGTGATCAGGGGTACCCACCCCCCTCCTGCTAAAAGGCCCAGGCAAGACACTGACTATGAATCTTCAGATCAGGTTTCTGTTTCTTCTGATTCCTCTTCTGATCAGGAATTGTCTATTCCCCCTTATGAGGACTCTGATGCAGAAGATTCCATCCCTTCTGCTTCTCCTCCTGAGGATTTTTCTTTTGAAAAACCTTTGCATACCTTAAGGGAACACTTTCACTGGGAGAGTCAGGATTTCTCAGAATCTAAAAAGAGACTTGGAGATTTCCTCCTTCTTCCTCCGCATAGGCCTTTGGCTATACTTCCTGTTCTAGACGTTGTTGATGTTTTCTCAGAGTCCAGTATGGCTCCTGATTCCCTGCTTCTGGTTCCTAGTAAGCCAGACAGATACTACAGGGTTCCTGAGTCCCAGAAATTCCTTTTTAAAAACCCTACTGCTGACCCTGAAACCATTTCTCAGAGTCCCAAGGGCGTAAAGGCTTCTACTGCTAGAAATTCTACCCCTTCTGATAGAGATTCCAGGGCGCTGGATGGATGGGGTAAGAAGGTTTACACGTCTGCAACCTTGGCAATCAGGGCTTTAAACTATCGATTTCATATGCTTAAATATCAACAGCATGTCATGGGTATACTTAAACAGAAAATGATGTTGATTTCTGACTGTGTGGAAAATAGAGTTGCAGGATTTATTGCATTCAGCTGAACAAGTAGGAAAACATACTTTGCAATGTGGTTTTGATTCCTTGGAGGCCTCTTGCAGGGCTGCTGTAACTGCATCTGTGATAAGAAGGCATGCTTGGCTCAAGGAGCAAAAATTGCCTGACCATGTTAAAGCAAAATTGTTGGATGCTCCTTTACAACAGGACAGTCTATTTGGTAATAAGGCTGAAGAAGTTTTGAAAAAGATGAAAGATAAAGCCAAATCTATGCAAACTGTGAAAGATTTCCTACAAGTGCAGCTACCCAAGTTCAGTAGGCACTGGCCTGCTAAGAACTGGTCCTTTCCAGTACCCACTAGAGCCGCTAAGGTCAAACCCAGACATTCCAAAGGCTCCAGGTTTCGGTCGCAAGGAACTTATAGAGCAAAGCAATGGGGTGCCTCCACCTCCAAATCTGGAAGTAACAAGGCACCTTCCTATGGTAAACAGTCTCAATGACTTTCCACTGCAGTCATCAATCACTTATCTTTTGGCTGCCCCTTTGGGGGGGGAAACTGGCACTTCATGCACGAAACTGGCAACTGATTACCCGGGACAAATGAGTTTTAAATATAGTATCCCAGGGATACAGATTTCATTTCCACACATTGCCAATCCCAAACGGATGGCCAGATCTGCCTCCAAATCAGTGGGCAGAGGCCCAGAAACAAGTTATGTCCCTCATGAATATGAGGGCTATTCAACCAGTACCAGAAAAGGAAAAGGGACAAGGTTTTTATTCAAGACTTTTCCTGGTACCCAGAAAAGATAAATCATGGTGTCCAATTCTGGACTTATCCATTCTAAATACATTTCTGGACATTCCAAAATTCAAGATGCTCACTCCCCAACAGTTACTACCTATGCTAGGCAAGGATGCTTGGTTGGTAACTCTAGACTTAAGAGGCTTACCTGCATATCCCAATCAGGGAATCTTGCAGAAGATACCTCTGCTTCAAAGCAGGCTATTTGCATTACTAGTTCTCTGCATTGCCCTTTGGCTTATCTACTGTGCCCAGGGTCTTCACAAAGTGCCTGGCACCAGTAATTGCATTTTGCAGGCAAAACAATATTCAAATTTATCCATACCTGGACAATTGTCTAATTCAGGCAGAAAACAAGGACACTCTTCTAAAACATCTGGCGTTTGTAAAAAGGCCTCTAACTTATCTAGGGTATACCATAAACAAAAAGAAATCACAACTGGTACCCTCTCAAATAATTACATTCCTGGGTGCAAGCTTGAATACAACTGCCCAGATGATTTACCTTACACCAGAAAAACAAATTCAATTAATGACTTACTTCAAACAGGTGGCCACAAAAACCCAGCTATCTGCAAGACAAATTTTGCAGGCCTTGGGGTTCATGGCCTCCTGCATTCTTCTAATTGTGTATGCAAGACTGCATATGAGGAAACTTCAACGGTACCTAAAAAGCTTATGGAGTCAACATTGTCACAGCCTGGAAAGAACGATTCCTATCATTCCTTGCCTGCAACTAGAGTTCCTGTGGTGGGCAGAGGCCTGACACCAAAACAAGGGACTGTCATTCATTCCACTGCCTGCTGCCCAAACCCTGACTACAGACGCATCAGATTATGCTTGGGGGGGTGCTTCTGGCAGGGCGATGCATTCAGGACCAATGGAGCCCAAATCAAGTGCACCTACATATCAATCAGAAAGAGATGCTAGCTGTACAGAATGCTCTGACAGCCTTCAAGGACTATCTTCATCCAGGACAACTATTGATAGAGAGACAACACCACAGTCATGTGGTACATAAACAAGCGGGGGGGGTACTCATTCCTACCCCCTTTACAGACTAGCCATGGCATTGTGGAACACGGCCTTGACTTATCAAATACATCTACAAGCTCAATTCCTGCCAGGAAAGCAAAATACTTTGGCAGACGAACTAAGCAGAAATCTTATGGACCCACACAAATGGAAACTGGATCCACAAATCTTCAGCATGTTGACACACAAATGGGGGAGCCCAGACATAGATCTTTTTGCCTTACCTCAAAACTATCATTTGGACAAATTCTGCACAAGAATTCATCACAAAAAAGCTTGGAAAGTGGATGCCCTATCCTTCAGCTGGAAAAACCTGTATCAGTCTATGCCTTTCCCCCTCTGCCTCTGCTCTCCAAGGTCTTACTAAAAGTCAGACAGGAAAAACTAAAAATGATTCTGATTGCTCCAGACTGGCCTCACCAACACTGGTACCCGCTCCTATGCAATATGTCGCACCTTCCTCTGTAGTACCTGCCTCAGACACCTTACCTACTGTCTCAGCAGAACTATCAAATTCTGCACACACAGCTCCAAACTCTGAATCTTGCAGCATGGCTAATCAACTAATTTCACCAGTTACATCTCTAAGCAAACCTGTGATGGATGTCATTTTGGAGGCTAGAAGGTCTAATACTAGAAAATCTTATGCTGACAAATGGAAAAGATTCTGTGCCTGGAACCAAGCACACGGGATAAGCACAACAATGCCCAATATTCCTCAGATTCTGCAATACTTAACTGAGATGCTTCACAAGGGCCTATCTTTTTCTCCCATAAAAATCCATGCCTCTGCCATTTCAGCTCATTACAACACAGAGCCTCCCCTCTTTATTCATCCTCTGCTAAAGCAGTACCTCAGAGGGGCTAAAATTTATGACCTCCCAGGAGAGCACCAACTCCTGCATGGGACCTCAATTTTGTTTTGGAAAAACTCACTCTACCTCCTTTTGAGCCAGCTGCTACTGCAGACCTAAAATTTCTCTCTTGGAAAACGGCTTTCCTTTTAGCAGTCACTTCAGCTAGAAGGATTTCAGAACTACAGGCTCTTATGGCAGTGGAGCCTTTCATTATTTTTTATCCAGACAGGGTGGCTCTCAGGACCAATCCATCCTTTATGCCTAAAGTGGTATCAAGTGTGGTCCTCAATCAGACCATTCATCTGCCAACTTTCTTCCCAAATTCACAGAGCAGGGGTGAGCGGATTCTGCATTCATCGGATGTACACAGATAACTAAGATTCTACTTAAACAGGACAAAATCTCTAAGAAAATCTGAACAATTACTGGTGGCATTTGCTGCAGGGACAGAGGGAAAGGCTATTTCAAAGCAGACTATTTCCAAATGGATAAGCCATTGTATTCGTTTCTGCTATATGCACCATGGTAAACCTATCCCCAAGGGGATCAGATCTCATTCCACCAGGCTGCATCTACTTCTGCAGCCTTTCTCAGAGGGGTTCCTACCAAAGACATTCTAGAAGCTGCTACCTGGAGCTCAGTTCATACGTTCACCAAACATTACCATTTACCTCTCTTCTCTAACTCCAGAGCAGGCTTTGCCACTGCTGTCCTGCAGGGCCTTATAGCTGCTCCTAATGCTGTATAAATCCATCCTCCTAACCATAGCTTTGGAATTCTACCCAAATGTAATGACTGCAACAGTGAAACACGAAGAACATAGTACAGTTGTGTGCACTTACTATAAATGTAGATGTTCGAGTGTATTCACTGTTGCAGTCCTGGTTACCCTCCCTCCAGCCCCCTGATTCTTCTCTAACTATACCTCTCATTTCTGTTACTATCTTTAAAAGCCTTTTTGGTGTATTTGCTTTAGTTTGGAGGTATATGCTTTGTGTTTTTTATTCTACAGATATATATATATATATATATATATATATATATATATATATATATATATATATATATATATATATTTTGCTCCCCATTTGGAGGGCATCTGACATCTGGGGCAAGAAAAACTGATGTAATGGCATCGGCTGCATGTTTTATACCCCTGACGACCTGACGTAATGGAAGAAGGGACAGCAACCAATGCAGGACCCAAGACTTTGTTAATCAGGCCGACTGAGGGCAACCTGCCAGCAGATTACCCAAATATAATGACTGCAACAGTGAATACACTCGAACATCTACATTTATGGTAAGTGTACACAACTGTACTTTCAGCATGTACCTGACCAGGCATATGCAATAGTTGGAGTGCTCACAAAAGTTCCTTACCAGGAGAATCTAGGGTGTAAATACATTCTTATATGGATCACTTTAAAGCCCTATCATTATACTCTCTCTCTTACAGTTTACTGAGAGGCAATCTATGATTGGCATGCAAGCCATTTGTTGATCCAGCTTTGATGGACCTTTT
This sequence comes from Protopterus annectens, assembly GCF_019279795.1. Classification (NCBI taxonomy): domain Eukaryota; kingdom Metazoa; phylum Chordata; order Ceratodontiformes; family Protopteridae; genus Protopterus; species Protopterus annectens. The sequence goes on from NC_056743.1 coordinate 1,224,283,402, forward strand.
GCCTGTCTGCAAAATAAAGAGGATCAGAACCATTAGATCCAAGAATTTAAAATTTGCTTGTGACATAAGACATGTTGGCAAGACAAGTGTGTCACAGGGAATCCCCATGCTCTGGAACAGGCTCCCTATCCCTGTGAATCAGAGTCCATCCCTAACCCTGTTTATGCATAATCTTCATCAGTGGATGGGAACTCGGAAAGTCACCCTAAGTCTGCCCCCCCCCCATGTCTCTGACAGTAATGCCCAAACTGACATACCTCCCCCACATAACCTCTAGAAACTTCCAAACTAACATACCTCCACCTGATAAACTCTCATGATACATAGGAGCACAATTGGGTTGGATTGCACAACTAGTCTTTTAAAGACCCTAATTATCATTAGCCTAATATATACCTATGAAACTGTTTGTTACATTTCTTCAGTCCATTCAGTGTCCTTCTAAACATTTATTACATAAAGTGGGGTTTATGCTTTGTAGTTCTTCTGCCAACTTAATAATTTCAACTAAATTCCATTTTTTTCAGCCACTTTTTCTTGCAAACCCATAATGGGATTGATGCTTTACAGTTGCCCATTTTATTTACTTATTTCACCTTGTTGCTGGTCTTGCTTGATCATCTTGATCTCACAGCACAAGCCTCTGGTTTGAATCCAGGCTACTCCTGATTCTGCTTGTTAGCTCTTAGTGTTTTTTTTTTTGTCATCCAAGCATTTTTCTTTGAAACAATGGAAAAGGGGTTCAATGGCAAAGTCTCTGTATGGGCTTTCTTATTGCCAGAAGTTTGACGAGCAGAATCCCTTTCAACTTGCTGGCTCACTGTTTTTTGGCAAAACTTTATTACTTCCATAGCCTGTTCTGCAACCAAAATGTCTTTGATCCTCCAGGAAAGATGGTGAGATATAGCATTTTGATTTTCACACCTGCCTTTAAGCATCCCTTAATTGCTGGGATAAACTTGCTTCTGTTCTGCCTGGTGTATAGCAAGTAATCATTTTCCACAAGCAATCTGGTGTCCTCAATTTTGAATACCTTCCCCTTCTGTCACAGTTTTATTTGGAGCAGTGCTTTCTGCTGTATGATTGCATTTTTATTAATATAAATATTGGTTGCTTTCTTTTGGCTAGATTTACACATGATGTGCCCTCTTAAAGAATCCTGCTGTGGAAAGTACAGTTGCACAAGTCCTACTTACCTGTAACAGTAGATGTTCAAATTTCTCACTGCCTCAGTGGCATTTTGGGTTATCTGCCCAGGGTAACCTAGTACTGTCCAGATTAAAAAAGCTCAGACTCCTCTCCTTCACTTTTTGTGTGACAGCTGATTAGCTGAGCATATCCTGAAAGGGAAGCCTTCATATGTGAAAGGAAGTTAGTGTTAAAGCTTTTTCACTTCCTTAAAGAAGGAGAGGAAAGTACTCAAAGTCAAGAATAATCTAACAGAAGTAAATTCGCAGCCAGTCACAATGCCATATAAATAGCAAATCCAGCAACAACTGAATCAATGAGGTTGAAACCCATATCAGCTGTGTACAATCTGGGAGTTGGTGGGTGGGTGCTGTCACTGAGGCAGTGAGTAATTCAAACATATACTGTTATGAGTAAGTAGGACTAATGCAGCTATACTGTGTTCATCATGCCCCACTGCCTCAGTGGCATTTTGGGTAGATTCCCAAAACTTACCCTACCTGAAAAGTGGAAGGTAAAGATCCAGAAGCCCCTAACGGCTCTACAAAACCTGGTCTGGACCTTTAAAAGAAATCCAGTTTGTAGTGCTTTGTGTGAAGGTATTAACAGAGGACCAGGTTGCTGCCTCTAGAGAGCTTGTCGAGTCCACCCCTTTCCAGTTGCCTTCAGAGGATAAGGTCCTAGTCAAGTCAGCCTTAATCATGCCTAAAAGAGATTTGCCATGTGGGAGTAACAGAAAATAACAGTAGAACCATCATGTAATAACTTGCTCAGAGACAGGTTGACCTTTCTTGGCCTCTGTATAGGAGACAAACAGCTACTCAGCATTCCTAAAGAGTTTTGTTTTGTTAAAGTAGTACCTGAGCTGCCTGTGAGCATCCAAATTATGCAGAATATTGTCTTCCTTGTTTCAAGGTAAATTCAGAAACAACTTTAGGCATGAATGATAGATTAGTGTGTAATACAACCTTATCCTTGTGAAAAATTAGATAGGGTTGGCCAACCTTCAAAGTTTGCAACTCAGAGACTCGTCTTGTAGATGTCAGAGCAATGAGTAAAACAATCTTCCAAATAATGAACCATAAATTGGCCTGAGAGGCAGGCTCAAAAGGAGGTAAGGTTGATTTTTCAAGAACAAAGATGAGATCCCATTGCAGAGAAATTTACTTTCAAGGAGGTCTGACATGCAACACTCCTTCATAAACTGTCTGACCACAAAAAGAGACACAAGAGGGTGATCCTTGGGCAGGAAGGTGAGATGGTAGTTTGATAGAAGCATTTGACAAAACATATGTAAATAGCTCATGCAAATATTTAAAAAAACAGAGGGGTTGAAACCCTTTTGGGACCTCTGTTTTTGGCTAGGCACCCCATAGAATACATCTTCCTCTTGTAAACATAAGATTTTCTAGTTGCAAGTTTTCTCACCTCCTTAAATACCTGATGCACATCTTCATGGAACAAGTGCCAAAAAGGTATCAAAATAAAATCATCCAGGCTGTCAGTTGCAATCGCTGTAAGTTGGGATGTACTATTTGATCCTGATGTTGTGTAAGAACATCCAATCTGTGAGAAAGCTTGTGGTAATTGCCCCTGGCCAGTTCCATTAAGAGCAAGAATCAACTTTGCCTAGGCCAAAAGGGGGGGTTACCACAGTAATTTCTGATGATTCTTTCTGAATCTTTAGAAATACTTTGCGAATCACTGGAAAGGGTGGAATGCATACAGGGGCATTCCTGACCATGGGAATGATAGAGCATCTGTCCTTCAAGCATGGCTTCTTGGATATCTAGAACATATTTTTTTCATTTGTCTGTTTTAAAATGAGGCAAACAGATTTACTTGAGATTTTCCCTACAACTGGATCAAGCGGTGGAAGACCTTTACCTGGAGCTTCCATTTATGAGGGTCTGTCCAGCATCTGCTAGAATCTGTCTGCCACTGTGTTTTGCTCTGCTGGAACGTGTGAGGTCTGAAGAGTCCGAAGATGCTGTAGAACCCTTTCCCAGGCCATCAGTGTCAACCAGCAGAGAGGTTATGATCTTGTACCCCCTTGCTTTCTCAGGTACCACATCATTTTAGAATTTGTTACCACTAGAAGATGACCTGGAGTCCATAAGTGGTGAAGAACATTTAATGCATCAATCACTGCCAACATCTTTTACATTTATGCACTTTGGCATGATCTGTGGACCCCAGGAGCCACCTTGCACTTGAACTCCCATGGAAACTGCTGCCAATGCAAAATCTGAAGAGTACATCTGGACAGATTGGTGGGAGGAAATTCTTCCTTTGGGGGGGGGGAGGTCATGCTCATCCTGCAGATCATAATCCTGTTTTGTCTGGTTATTCATCACATGCTGCCCCAAGGAATGATAAAAACAGTTCTTCCTTCCCAGGTGATGAAGAGTTAATATTCAAAGATGTTCTTAGTGCCAAAGAAAAAAAATGGAGAGCAGTTCTGGATCTTTCTTTCCAAAACCTGTTTGTGATGGTGCCTACATTCAAAATGATGCCACTTCACAACCTGTTACCTCTTCCTCTTTTAAGTTTCTTAGTAACAGATGCTTATGTCTATGTTCATCAAGACATCAGACATTTCTTAAGGTTTTGTGTGTCTGGAGCACGTTATCAGATCTGGAGTAGGGACTTCATTTCTCAGCAACCTGTGGGTCTTGGATCCGATATCGGATCCGAGCCGGCAACTTGTTTCATAGCTAATGGATCCAAGCTCCTAGCTCCTCCCCTCACCCATAATCCCCTGCCAACCCTCCATGACCTCAGATCTAATTTGCCGCGCTTGTGGATGGCTGGATTCCTTGAGCTCTAGCGAAATCGTCAGTTAAGTCTGTTTTTTTTAGTCAACTTTTCACAACTTTAATTTAAAAAAAAAGTGTGTAAGAGTTAGGTTCCCTGTAATATTTATTTTTTCACATAGTTTTTCCCTCCCTTCGCTGGTCATTAGTGAGTGTGTGTGTGCGTTTGTGTTTTTGGGGCCTGTGTGTTTGTGTAGCACTCCCTTTTCTTTAAAGTATGGCTGAGGCCCCAAAAGCCATTTTTTCTAAATGTACCGAGTGTGGCCATAAGCTCTCCCCGGCTGATGGCCACACTCGGTGCGTTCGGTGCCTTAGGGTTGAACACCTCACCTCAGGCTGTACCATTTGTGCAGCGTTCAACCCCCAGGGCACTGAAAGAGCGGAGGTCAAAGCTGGTCCTGGCGGGACTTTTGCCCCCGGACTCGGCTCCGGCCTCCGCTGCTCCCGTGGCACTACCACAGGCTGTGGTCATTGCCACTCCTGCCCCCCTTCCTTCGGCCGGGACTCAAACTCCCGCTAAAGCGCCGGAGGACAGGGAGGCTAGGAGGGAGAAATGGAGGGAGAAGCACCACAAGCGGTGGGCCGAGGCCTCCGCTTCGGCCCCGCCAGCTAAGCGCGCTTCTCCCTCCACTGCTTCTAGATCTCCTCCTCCTTGGCTCCGATCTCCTTGCTTCTCCCCAGGGCCCGAGGAGGAGGAGGCCCGATCTCCATCGAGGTCATCGAGGCGGCATTCCAGGCCTGCCTCGGTGGCCTCTTCGAGATCAACATTCAGCATGTCTGATGCAGACTTGGACCAGATGATGCGAAGATTCATCCAGGCCCAGCTGCAGATGGGAGTGCTCTTGCCTCCCCCCCCTTCGAGGCGGAGCTTGACACCCTTTTTCGCTCCAATTGCTCCTTCTCCGACCTGCTAAACGGGTTCGGAGCGTTCGGAGCCGAGCAGCGTCGGAGCCGGGGGTGGGTCGTCGCTGACAGTACTTGGTACTTCGGATCCGACCCTGCCCTAGAGTCTGTCGGATCCGACCTCTCGAAGCTGTGGCCCGAGCTTCGGATCCGAGGAATTCAGTGTGCCTTCGGCTCCGTCCAGGTCGGAGCGCACTCGTCCTTCGGATCCGATGGTCTCGGTGCCGGTTCCGATCCCTTCATCGGATCCGAGTGGGAGCCGGCTCTCGGAGCCCAGGGAGAGCGGTTCCCCCTCGGCCTTCGATGATGTGGAGAGGGCTCTGTCGATAGCATCCGGACCCCCGGCCCTTGTCTCGGCTCCACCCTGCACTCACTCTCTGCTGGGCCAGGCTTCCATCACCCAGCCACAGGGACAGCCTGCTTCAATGTCCCAGGTTGTTCATTGGAACAAGATGTTGCTGGCGAGACCTCCTCGGACAGCCCCCTGAGGAAGTGCCCCGCAAGCACAAGTGCAAGAGTAGGCATGTGGACTCCCCTGAGTCCTTAACTGAGGACACGGACTTGGATGAAGGGGAAGGCTCCCCAGGATCACCCCCTGAGGATGTCTCCTTTGGAGACATCATGGAGACGCTGAGGATCAGAGGTGGGTAGTCTGCCCCCAAGGCTTCCTCCGAGTCCTTGTTTCTGCAGGCATTCGAACCTCTTGGGTGTCCCCTCCGGCCGACCCCTTGGTGGACCTTATTACCACCAGGGCGTGGAAGGACCCGGACACCGTGGAGCCAATACCCAAACACCCGGACAGGATACTAAGCCCCCCCGCAGACCGGTCACACTGGAGCAAGGGTCCCCCCGTAGATGCCATGTTGACGGCGGCAGCCACGAAAAGTAAACTAGCTCAGGAGAGCCCCTCAGTCCATCCACCGAGCAAGGAGTCCTGTTCGATGGACCACTTAGGGAAGTGAGTTTTTAGTTCAGCGGCCTTTTCGGTAAGGTCTCTGAACTATATGGCACATGTCATCAGAATGCAGCGGGATCTTATCAAAGAATATGCTGCCTCCCCCCCTGAGTCCATGTCGGCGGAGGACAAGCAATTGTACTCCACCCGAATGGCCACTCTGAGATCCATTTCAAATACCTCTATGCGGCTATTGTCCCATGCCACCGAGGGAGCCGCTAGAGCTAGCGGAGCGGGCCTAGTCATGAGACATCAGGCCTGGCTCCATCATTGTGACTTTGCGGAGCCCTTTAAAGCATCCTTTGCGAACGCCCCTTTCGATAGTTCTGCCCTGTTTGGCAAAACGGTTCGCGAGACACTTGTCCAGAGCGAGAAGGACGGGAAGACGTTGTCTGCCATCGGAGTCCGTTTCTCTGCTCCCTGGCGGTCCTTTTCGAAGAACCAAAAGGGTCAGAAGAAGATGTGTTTATGGAAATCGCAACATTCCCAACCCGCTCCGGACAACCAGTCCTTCCGTGGCAGAGGAGGGCAGGGAGGACGCCGCCCCAGGGGCATAGGGGCTCCGAGAAACTTTGGGTCCAGAGAACCTTTCTCTGACCGGCCCACGCAGCAGCCCTGATGGGTTGCCCGACTGCTCCACTCTGGAGGCAGTCGGGGGGGGCGCTTCTCGGAGCACCTAGCGGCATGGGAGTCCATCACACAGACTGCTGGGTGCTTTGACTTCTATCCAGAGGATACAAAATCCCATTACTTCATGTCCCCAAATTCAAGAACCTCCCCGATGTACCACCCAATCAGAGGGAGGCTGCAGCCACAGAGATTCAGAAGCTGCTAAGAAAGAGCCATCCAGCACATCCCCCAAGACCAGCTCAGATTAGGGTTCTACTCCAGGTTCTTTTTGGTGCCAAAAAAGACGGGGGACTTGAGACCGATTCTAGACCTGTCCTGTTTGAACCTGTCGGTAACCAAGGAAAAATTCTGAATGGTCACTCTTCAATCTATTCTTCCCCTTCTAAGGGAGAACAATTAGATGTGCTCTATAGACCTCAAGGATGCATACTACCACATTCTAATGGACAAGATGATCCAGGAGGTTCCTCCGCTTCCGGCTGGGAGCCAGTCACTACTAGTTCAGGGTCCTTCCCTTTGGCCTCACCACAGCCCCCAGGGTGTTCACCAAGGTATTAGCAGTGATTGTGGCCCACCTGAGACTCCAGGGAATACAGGTCTTTCCGTACCTGGATGACTGGCTCCTGACCGCCCCAACAAGGCATCTACTTTGCTCAGCCAGAGATTTCTTTCTCCGCCTAGCTTCACAGTTAGGCATCACCATCAATGCCGACAAATCCTTTCTGGCCCCGACACAAGTCATATGATTCATAGGAGCCTGAATAGACACCAGAGATCTACGAGCCTTACTGACGTCGGAACGACAACGGAATTTGCAACTTCATGTGCAGGCCATCCTCCAATCAGAGACCCCACCAGCGGAATTGGTCCTGAGGGCGCTGGGCTCCATGGTGGCAGTGATAACGCTCCTTCCATGCGCCCATCTGAACATGCGGGTACTGCAGTGGACCCTTCTAGTACAATGGTCCTTTCTGTCTTTTCCTCTCCATCACCCCATTGCTGTCAGCAAGGCTTGCAGGAGGGCTCTATTATGGTGGCTCCATGCTCCGGACCTCCATACGGGACGACCCTTCTGCACCTCTCCCCCTCTCGCCACGGTGACCACGAACGCCTCCCGCCTCGGGTGGGGGGGGGCATTATTCAGGCTGGACCATCCAAGGCACGTGGAACGATACAGAGACCTTCCAGCATATCAACGTTCTGGAGATGAAAGCGGTGCTGTACGCATTGCAAGCACTTCAGAATCTCCTCCCCGTAGGAACGATTGCAATTCAGTCGGACAACATGTCGGTTGTCTGGTACATCAGCAAACAGGGGGGAACCAGGTCTTACCCTCTATGCTGCGAAGCCATGACAGTGTGGGAATGGGCGATTTCCACCAACTGCTTTCTGATTGCAATGCACATTCCGGGGCGGGCCAACATCCTAGCGGTCAAACTCAGCCGCACCCTCCTTACCCTGTACGAGTGGTCTCTCAACCCACTAGTAGCAAAGCAGATATTCGCAATATGGGGGCAACCCTGCTGCAATCTTTTTGCCTCTCCCTCAAACACCAAATGCAGCAATTTCTTCGCTCCGATTCCCTCTCCAGGGGAAACCCCAAGAGACGCTCTGGTGCAGGCTTGGCCACCTGGTCTACTTTATGCCTATCCTCCTCTACCCCTGATGCTGCAGCTCTTACAGAAAGCCTCGCGGTTGGGGAGCAGGATGATCCTCATTGCCCCATTCTCGCCTCGGCAAATTTGGTTCCCTTACCTGTGGTCTCACCTAGTGAATCCCCCTTGGATTCTGGATCCCAGTCCGGATCTAATCTCCCATCCGTCGGACTTACCGACCCCAAATCTGGACAATCTGAAGCTGACTGCTTGGTTGCTCCAGTTCCACTCCTAGTTAGGACTCCCGGTATCTCTTCACCAGTCAAAGCCATCCTTGTGGCAGCGCATAAGCCCTCCACCAGGAAAGTGTGCCGCAGTAAATGGAAACGTTTCTCCGTCTGGGCGGAGCATCATAATCTAGATCCCTTTACGGCTCCTCTTCCATCCATATTAGACTTCCTAACCGAACTTTTTCAGGAAGGCGCTAGTTGCTCAACTGTCAAAGTGCAATTGGCTGCCATTTCCCATTACCATGTGGGACATGACACAGGGCCCTTGATTTCGGCCAAATTGTGTAAAACCTTTCTCAAGGGCACCTTTTTGCTTAGACCCCCTATAAAAGAAAGCCGTACCACCTTGGGATCTTTCACTAGTTCTTCAAGCCCTGACTGCTCCACCTTTTGAACCTACTGCTTCAGTAGATCTCAAATACTTGTCCTGGAAAACAGCATTCCTTGTAACCATTACTTCAGCGAAAAGAGTTTCGGAGCTTCAAGCTCTTTCTGTGAAACCTCCTTATTTGATCTTTCATCCGGACAGAGTGTACCTCAGGACCAATCCCTCCTTCCTTCCCAAAATAGCATCAGAAACCAATATAAATCAATCCATAAATTTACCGGTCTTCTTTCCTAAATATCAGAATAAAGGAGAGTACAATCTGCACTCATTAGATGTTCATAGGCAGCTGCGTTTTTATACTTGTAGAACAGCTGGTCACAGGCAATCTGACCAGCTGTTCATTTCCTTTGCCAAATTTAATTTGGGGAAAGCAGTATCAAAAATCTCTCTATCATGCTGGATTTCACAATGTATCCTGTTAGCATACCAAGCTTCTGGGAGACACGCACCTGAAGGAGTTTGCGCACATTCCACTCATTCCATCTCTTCTGAGGCCTTCAAATCTAGAGTTCCATTGGATGATATTTGTTCGGCAGCCACTTGGGCCTCATCTCATACCTTTATTAACCACTACAAACTGGACGTGATTTCTAGAGGGAGAGCATCCTTTGGCTCTGCGGTGCTCTGCAATATCCTTTCATGATGGCCACCCAAGGTTCAGGTAGCTGGGGACTCTGTCCCACAGGTTGCTGACAAATGAAGTCCCTACTCCAGATTAAGAAGTTATGTACTCACCATAACGTTCCATCTGAGTAGGTAGCTTCATTTGTCTGCACCATCCCCCCTCCTTCCCCCTGGCCTTCAGTGGATCTATGTAAGTTGGAATACCCTTTTTGGGTACATATTGAGGGGCAAACTTGATCTGAGGTCATGGAGGGTTGGCAGGGGATTATGGGTGAGGGGAGGAGCTAGGAGCTCGGATCCATTAGCTATGAAACAAGTTGCCGGCTCTGATCCGATATCGGATCCAAGACCCACAGGTTGCAGACAAATGAAGCTACCTACTCAGATGGAACGTTATGGTGAGTACATAACTACTTATTCTCTACCATACCCTTTGTGCTACCCACTTTACCTAGAGTGTTCACAAAGTGCCTCGCTCCAGTTGTAGTTCATTGCAAACAAGAGTATCCACAGTTTTCCATATTTTGACAAATTGCTAATCTTTGCAGACAGTCTCTTTCAGATTGGCAGGAATCTCTCAGGTGAGAGATCTCTTACACAACCTGGGATTCTGAAAGAACATTTAAAAGTCATTCTTGACTCCTTCACACAGATTGTGCTCCTAGAATGTCAATTAGACATCTCAGTTCAAAGATTTCTTCCACGGGGAAAAAAAATAGATTTATATATATATAGCTAGGATTTTAAGGTTTTCAGCTCAAACTTCAGTCACTGCAAGGGAGCACCTAGGGATTTGGGTCTTATGGCTTCTGTGATTCTCATGATTACCCTGGCAATACTCCACATGAGAAAAATACAGTGGTATCTGAAGCCTCTTTGGTCCCAGCACCAACACCGTTTGTCTTTTCATATCCCAGTGCTGGCATTTGTCAGAAGATAAATTGTTTGTTGGAGACCACAGATACCATTAAGTTCAGGTCTCCCCTTCTCTGTCCCGGTTCCAAAGCAGTCAGTCACCACAGGCATCTCTGACTTTGCCTGGAGAGCAGTTTCAGGAGGGATAAATCTGCAGGATGTGTGGGACACCAAGGACAGAAGCAAGTACATAAATATCAAAGTGATGCTTCCCTGATCAATACTGTCCACTCTGAATCATCTTTTATTCCAGGCCAGGGACCTCCAAGTTTTTACAGAGAATACCACAGTCATGTTGTACATTACAAACAGGAGGGGACCAGGCCGTAGCCCTTTGCAGATGTTGTTAGCATGGGATATAGCTTCACTGTATAGTCTTACTCTACAGGCATACTTTCCGTCAGACAAACTGAGCAGATCAAGGGCAGGCCTCATGGAAATTAGATCATGGGGTCTTCCAAATTTTGATCCATCTTTAGGGAGTTCCTCAAGTATGCCTCTTTACCTCCTCTCTGAACAATCAACTGGCAATATTCTGATGTTCTTCGTGTTTCACTGTTGCAGTCATTACATCTGGGTAATCTGCTTGCAGGTTGCCCTCAGTCGGCCTGATTAACAAAGTCTTGGGTCCTGCTTCGGTTGCTGTCCCTTCTTCCATGACGTCAGGTCGTCAGGGGTGTAAAACATGCAGCCAACGCCATTACATCAGTCTTTCTTGCCGTTCGGTGCCCGAAGCAGAAGCAGTTTGCAAGTGCCAGTCGGCCGACTCCTGATTTCGTTTTCGAGTTTCAGTACCGAAGTCTTCAACTAAAGCTAAGTACCCCGTTGGGAAAACTTTTTCTTGCTCCTTACCGATGTCAGTAAAAGTTAATAATTGCATTACTTGTGGAAAGCAAATACCTCATAAAGATTTTCATTCGTACTGTATTCCTTGCCTAGGCTCTGACCATGAAGTACCTTGCTGTCGATTTTGTGCTTTATTTAATCAACACACTATCCGTCGTCGGTATATTTTTGCCTCTAAATATTTCAGTTCTTGGTTTAATTATCCAGAAATGTCGTCGGTTAGCCATCCGACTACCGGGATTCTGAAAAAACGCAAAGATAAAGACCAGAGACAGGCTGCCGAGGTCCAAAACTGCCGAGGACGCTTCTCCTAAGCCAGTCGCCAGTTCGCCGGTACTCGGTGAGGCATTTTTGCAGCCCCTGATACCCGCTACTTCTGATTCGCAGGCCTCTACTGAGACCCATTTGGAGTCTGGTATGCCGCGAGATGCTTCAACTATGGAACCCGCGGCTGTCTCTACTTTGGATGTGTCCGGAGCCGCTGTGCAGGCACCGGCTTCTGTGGGTGTATTCAGGCTTACAGACTTGCACATTAAATCGACACCTCCTTCATTACTTAGGCCTAAATCTCGATCCGTGTCTAAAAAAACTGACGCACAGGCCACATGCTCAGGCCTCTATGCCTAAAAAACAAATGATAAGAATGGCTGAAGATGTAATAACTCTAATCAGGGGTAGCCAACCACCCCCTTCTAAGAGGCCTAGGACTGAGGTCGATTATGAAACTTCTGATCAGGATTTTGTTTTTTCTGATTCTTCTGATGACGTGGATTTGTCATTACCTACTTACGAGGATTCTGATGCAGAGGACTCTATTCCCTCTGCTTCCCCTCCTGAGGATTTTTCTTTTGGGGAAACCTTACATTCTCTAAGGGAGCATTTCCACTGGGAAAGCCAGGATTATTCTGATTCAAAAAAGAGGCTTAGGGATTTCCTTCTCCTACCTCAGCATAGGCCTTTAGCTATTCCTCCTGTACTAGACATTGTTGATGCTTTCTCGGAATCTAGTTTGGCCCCTGATTCCCTGCCTCCTGCTCCCAGAAAACCAGACAGATACTACAGGGTCCCTGAGTCCCACAAGTTCCTTTTCAAAAATCCTATTGCAGATCCAGAGACTATTTCACAGGGGCCCAAGGGCATTAAGGCTTCTACTGCTAAAAATCCTACCTCTTCTGATAGAGACTCCAGGGTGCTGGATAGATGGGGTAAGAAGGCTTACACTTCTGCATCCTTGGCCATTAGGGCTTTAAACTGCCAGTTTCATATGTTAAAATATCAGCAACATGTTATTGGACTGCTTAAGCAGAAAATGATGTTGATTCCTATGTGGAAAATAAAGAATTACAGGATTTAATGCATTCTGCCGAACAAGTTGGAAAACATACTTTGCAATGTGGTTTTGATTCATTAGAGGCCTCTTGCAGGGCTGCTGCTGTTGGGTCTGTGCTCAGAAGGCATGCTTGGCTTAAGGAGCAATCTTTGCCTGATCATGTTAAAGCTAAATTGATGGATGCTCCTTTAAATCAGGACTGCCTGTTTGGCAACAAGGCTGAGGAAGTTGTTAAAAAGATGGAAGATAAAGCTAAATCTATGCAAACTGTTAAAGATTTTTTTACAAGTTCAGCCTCCTAGATTTAGTAGGCACTGGCCCTCTAAGAATTGGTCCTTTCCAGCCCCTTCCAGGTCTTCTCAAGCAAAACCCAGACACAGCAAAAACCCCAGGTTTCAGTCCCAGGGGACTCAGAACTAAGCAGGGGGGGGGGGCTTCCACTTCCAAGACTGGAAGTAATAAGACTCGCCCTATGGTAAACTGTCTTAATGACTTCCTTTTAAAATTTCCAAGCACTTATCATCTGACTGCCCCTTTGGGGGGAAAGATTGCTCTTCATGCAAAGAATTGGGAACTCATTACCCAGGACAAATGAGTTTTAAATATAGTGTCCCAGGGATACAGATTTCATTTCCACATGTTGCCAACACCATGTGGATGGCCGGACCTACCCCCAAATCAGTGGGCAGAGGCCCAAAAACAAGTACTTTCTCTCTTAAGCGTGGGGGCTATTCAACTGGTACCAGAAGAGGAAAAGGGACAAGGTTTCTACTCGAGACTTTTCCTGGTACCCAGGAAAGACATTTCATGGCTTCCTATCCTGGACCTGTCTACTCTAAATACCATTTTGGAAATTCCAAAACTCAAGATGCTGACTCTTCACCATTTACTTCCTATGCTAGGCAAAGATGCCTAGTTAGCAACACTAGATTTAAAAGAAGCATACCTGCACATCCCAATCAGGGAATCTTGCAGAAGATACCTACGCTTCAAAGCAGGCTACACGCACTATCAGTTCTCTGCACTGCCCTTTGGCTTATCTACTGCACCCAGGGTATTCACAAAGTGCCTAGCTCCAGTTATTGCATTTTGCAGGCAAAGAAATATTCAAATATACCCATACCTGGACGATTGTCTAATTCAGGCAGAAAGCCAGGACATACTTTTGAATCATCTGGCCTTTGTAAAAATGGTTCTAACTTGTCTGGGGTACACCATAAAGGAAAAGAAATCACAACTGATTATATTCCTGGGAGCAAGCTTGAGTACAACTTCCCAGATGGCTTACCTCACGCCAGAAAAGCAAATTCAATTGACAACTTAATTCAAAGAAGTGGCCACAAAAACCTGCTGTCTGCAAGACAAATACTGCAAGCCTTCGTGTTCATGGCCTCCTGCATTCTTCTAATTCCATATGCAAGACTGCATATGAGGAAACTACAGTGGTATCCAAAAAGCCTTTGGTCTCAACATTCTCGAAACCTAGAAACAATGATTGCTATCATACCTTGCCTACGCCTGGAGTTCCTCTGGTAAGCAGAGGCCTGCCACCAAAACAAGGGACTACCATTCACACTACCCCTTGTCACCCAAACCCTAACTACAGATGCATCAGACTATGCAAGGGGGGCTCACTTGGCAGGGAAGTGCATTCAGGGCAAATGGAAACCAAATCAAATGCACCTGCATATCAATAAAAAAAAAATGTTAGCTGTTCAGAATGCCCTGACAGCCTTCAAGGACCACATTCTTCCAGGACAACTAATGGCAAAGACGGACAACACCACTGTTATGTGGTACATAAACAAGCAGGGGGGTACACATTCTTACCCCCTCTGCAGACTAGCCATGTCATTGTGTAACACAGCCTTGAGCTACCAAGTGCACCTACAAGCTCAATTCCTGCCAGGAAAATTTAATACACTAGCAGACGGACTAAGCAGAAATCTCATGGACCCACACGAGTGGAAACTGGAACCAAGGATTTTCAACATGTTGACAAGCACACAGGGGTAGCCCAGATATAGACCTGTTTGCCTCCCCCCAGAACTGCCAATTGGACACATTTTGCACAAGGGCTCCCCACAAACAAGCCTGGAAAGTGGATGCTCTGTCCTTCAGCTGGAAAAACCTGTCAGTTTATGCCTTCCTCCCTCTGCCTCTGCTCTCCAAAGTACTACTAAAAGTCAAACAGGACAAACCAAGGATGATTTTGATTGCTCCAGACTGGCCGCGCCAACACTGGTACCCCCTCCTGCGCAGTGTGTCATGATTATCTCCATGGCACCTCCCTCAGACTCCTTCCCTGCTGTCTCAGCAGGAGAACCAGATTCTGCAGCCTCAGCTTCCAACACTGAACTTTACAGCCTGGCTAATTACTTAATCTCTCCTTTACCATCCCTCAGCAAACCTGTGATGGATATCATCTTAGAGGCAAGGAGGCCTAGTATTAGAAAATCTTATGCTGAAAAATGGAAAAGCAGCGCCCAATTTACCTCAGATTTTTGCAATACTTAACTGAGATGCTTCACAAGGGCCTGTCTTTTTCCTCCATTAAAATCCACGCCTCAGCCATTTCAGCTCATTATAACACAAAACCTCCCCTCTTCTCTCATCCACTGCTCAAGCAGTTCCTCAGTGGGGCCAAACATTTGAGACCACCCAGGAGAGCTCCAACCCCAGCCTGGGACCTTCACTTTGTCTTGGAGAAACTCACTCTACCTCCTTTCGAGCCAGCTGCTACTGCAGACTTAAACTTTCTTTCTTGGAAAACAGCTTTCCTCTTGGCAATCACTTCAGCTAGAACGGTATCTGAATTACAGGCCCTTATGGCAGTGGAGCCTTTCATCATCTTTCATGCGGACAGGGTGTCACTCAGAACCAATCCATCCTTCATGCCCAAGGTGGTATCCAGTGTGGCTCTTAATCAGTCCATTCATTTGCCAACCTTCTTTCCCAATCCACAGAATAAAGGGGAATGCATACTGCAGTCCTTAGATGTGCACAGACAACTTAGATTCTCCTTGGACAGGACTAAACCTCAAAGGAAATCTGAACAACTGTTGGTAGCATTTGCTGCAGGGGCAGAGGGGAAGGCTATTTCAAAGCAAACCATTTCTAAATGGTTAAGCCATTGCATTCACTTCTGCTATAAGCACCATGGAAAACCTATCCCCCAGGGGATCAGACCTCACTCCACCAGGGCCGCATCTACCTCTACAGCCTTTCTCAGAGGCTTCCCTACCAGGGACACCCTTTTTTGCCTAAAATGGTATCTGAGTTTACGTTATAACAAACTGGCTGCCTTCCATTTACTTTCCTGAACCTAAAAATGCAAGAGAAAGGATAGTCCATACCATAGATATTCACAGACAACTCTGGTACTATATTGACAGAACTAAATATTTCAGATCTTCATCTTCAAAACAATTGTTCATTTCTTGAGAAAGTAAGAAGGGACTACCTGTGTCAAATCAGATGATTTCTAAATGGTTGTCTAAGGCTATTGCTTCTTGTTATACTCACCATGACAAAACTATTCCAGGCTGAGTAACAGCCCCCCTCTACCAGGGCCTTGGCTTCATATATGGCTTTTTTGGAAGAATTGGATTCTATAAGCTACGACTTGGTCTCCTGTACATACATTTACAAAGCGCAATAAGCTTGATTACTTCTCTAGGTCCAGGTCAGGCTTTGCTATGACCATTTTTCAGGGGCTCCTGGACTCTTTTTCTTTCCACCTCCCAAGTGTAGTAAGCTAGGGTAATCTACTCCGATAGCTAAGGCTAGTGCAGCAGTGATAGATATGGTGAACATAGTACAATTGTATAATTAAACTTACCATAACCGTAGATGATCAGTGATCACTGCTGTAGTAGCCACTCCCTCTCTCCATCGCCCTTGTCTTTTTGTGTTTTTATTCCAGGGTGTGGACATTTATGTATTTATTTTATTCTTCCTGGCATTTATTTATTTATTTTATTCTTCCTGGCATTGTCCTTTCAGGGCTCAGCCTCCCTGTCTGTTGGCAGGAAAGCTCTGAAGGACTTAGAACCCAGACTTGTCTTTTATGTAGCTCAGCTCGAGCTACCTGAAAATTTGGGCAGATGGAAAGTGCTTTGAAGCTTTGGAAGCTGGCTAGCTGTTTTATCCTTGGCAAGATATAACCCATATAGCTTAGGGCTACTGCAGCAGTGATCATATCTGCTGTTATTGATAAGTTTACTTACTCAACTGTACTTTTGCCTGTCTTCTACCTCTGTGATTCAGTCTTTCCCCTCTTCTTCAGTTTCTAACTATTCAACAGTGTCTCATGTGCAGTGTGCTTAGTTACATTTTTGATACAGTAACATTACCAATACCAATATATATTAAGACATCCTCCAACTACAACATTTTTTTTTCTGTTTTTGTAAATGAGCATGCCATCCAAAAATAAACATTCATTTTAAATTTTGTACATGATAGATAGTAGCTGTTTCCCCAGAGATGATCTGGGACTACTTGGCAAGATTGTGACTTCCCGAGCAAAATGGGTTGAGATTAAAGACTAGATACTTGGGCTGTGAATTATCACTATTTGTGTGAGACCACTGTGTACTTCATTGGGGGGTTTCATCTTTCCCTATTATGTGACCTTAGCGTTTGTTGTTTTACATATATATATATATATATATATATATATATATATATATATATATATATATATATATATTCTTAATACTGGTATAGTTTTGTGTGTGTGGTTCCCCTTCAAACATTCGAACGTTTAAAACATCGAAGTTCAGATTATCGAGACCAGAACATCGAGTTTGAAAATGTAAAAGTTTGAAGGGGAAGAAAAAGGTAAGTGTAGGTGGGAGAATGTTTGTGTTTTTCCAGGGCACCAAGGTGCCCTGCATATACTGTGTGTGTCTCTGCCATCTGTGTGATGGCACTACAGATATTGTACGGAAAATCTCCCATTTAGCGCTTCTGCATATAGCGCTAAATGGGAGATTTCCCTTTACTCCATTGTAGTGCAGCCTCGGAGTTGGAATATTAAAGTAGGGGGGTGTGGGGGGTGCAGGGGGGCACTTGTAACCTTCGATTTTTCAAAGTTCGATGGTCTGGTCTCAATCAGAATTTCGATGTTTTGAAATTTCGATGGTTAGAAGTGGAACTGTGTGTGTGTGTGTGTGTGTGTATGTGTGTATGTGTGTATATATATATATATATATATATATATATATATATATATATATATATATATATATATATTTTTTTTTTTTTTTTTTTTTGCACTTGCGCACACACACACACACACTTGTTTGTTTGAGAGGGGTTACAGGTGTGCTTGCCATTCTGCAGAAACACATAATGATAGGTCTGATGGTGGGTTTTAGATTGCTATTTTGTGACTGAGTAAAGCTTTTTTGATTTTTTTTTTGTGCATCAGTGTTGCATGCAAGAACTCCGTATGACCTGCCAACCCACAGTTTGTATGCCTTTTTTTAGGAAACTAGATAGTCAAGTCTTCAGCCTTCTCACATAAATATTTGCTTTTCTGTTGGGCAGGATACTGTATATTACTTTTATGTCTTTTTACTTGAACTAATATCAGCTTGGTTATTTTCGTTCACAAAATCCTTTCCGATCCCCAGTCCTTAATCCATCAAGATTAGTATATTTTTAATCTCTGTTACGTCATCACAGAGAGCTAGTTCAGATTTCAAATCAACAGGTAAGATGTATTTTTAAATACCTTTATTGAATTACCACTTGTGGCATAGGTAACTTACATCTATGTAAGTAATCAAACCATACTAACAAGTTCATATTTACAAACATTATGTTGTTGTGTCTTTCGGCTTTTCCCGGTTAGGGGTCGCCACAGCGGGACTCCGGTCCGCTAATGATTGGCAGTAGATTTTTTCGTGCTGGCTTTACAAACTGTCAAAGGAAAAATATACTTTAAAAATGATCAGTACACGGTAGGTTCAGGTTAAGGCACTTTAATCTTGCAGCAAGGAAACAAAAATGTGCTAATACAGAGTTTGTCGGACTAAAATCAGGAAATGCAAGCATTTTTATACATTTTCTAATAAGACATTGCCTACCAAGCTGACGTAGTGAATCACAAGTTTTGTCATCATTTCATCGTGATTGTTTTTACAATATTCTGCTTGTACTATCAATTTTTGTGAGAAACTTCCTAAGAAAAACAACGTGGCCTTGGCTACCACCGGTTAGATATATGCAGTATTACCATTCAAGGTACTATGGCTAATGTGGGCACAAAGCAAGTATAGATTGCAGTTCATTTCTCCAACAGTCCTTTGTCTATGTTATCTCTAACTTCTGCAGCTGTGCATGTTCTCATACTTCGAACAGAGCTGATTGTTTAAAATCATTACATTACAGAATATAGCATTGTTCATTCATTTCTTCCTGACCTAGCAGATAATCACCTGCTTCTCAAGTACATTTCTAAAAGGCATAAACATGAATATTGCTGTGCTAGCAATTACTAGGTCAGAGGGCATCTTGCAAGTTTCAGAAAGCACACTGCAGTTTCAAAAGCATCTTTTAGTCTCATATGAAACTCAGCTGTATATCAAATAGTGCATATAAAATAGAATGAAAAACGTGTTAACTTATTTAGTTTCTAATTAGCATTAAGCACACACATTAATACATATTTTTCTGACATTTCCCCCCTGTTAATACTTTTTAATTCTATTTTCAAAAGAATAAACAGTTTGCTTCTTCTCCTAACCTCTTCCATTCAGGATTTGCAGTTAAGAGAGTCATTCAGTTTAAACTTATGAAAGTGTTTCACATTTCAACAATTCTTCAATTTCAGTACTTTGATACAAAGTCTCAGAAACTGATATATCTATGAATTCTTTGATTAACTTTTTCATGCAGGGAATACCACAACAAATGCATGCTCCTAATAGGAGTAGTCCCACACAAATGGCAATCGGGATGTTCATTAGGATGGAACCCCACCCCTCAAACAAATTCTGGAAGAAGTCCGTCAGAGGGTTTGGGCCTGGTTTGGTCATGGTCGACACTTGCTGGATCACCTCAAGATGGTCGTTTATTTCATGCTGGTTGTCAGGAATGTACGAACAGCATTCTTCTTTTATTAAAGCGCACCTCTCGCCGCTAGGGTGAAGTCAAGAGCCATGCGGTTCTGAAGCACCACAGTTCTCATAGCATTCAGTTCATCAGTCACTAATTCGAGAGCAGAAAAAGTTGCATTGCTCATAACTTCGTGAAGTTTAGACAGTTTTCTTAGCTCCCAAATCGATTTCACTGCGCCATATGCAGGGGCTTTGCCAGCCCATGATATAATGGTGTCACTCAAGTCCATGTGTGTCAGTTTATTTGTTTTTTACAGAGTTATGGTTTCTCAATCCTGCTTTGATTCGTCCTACTGGATTCTCGGGTCTCTTAATCGGACTTCTGGTTTGATGCTGACCTCTCTGATGTTTCGAATTTTTCCCTGAGGCAAAGCTGCAGTGTGTTGCATGGCTGGAACCAGGTAACCCAATAAACAACTGCCGGACCAATTCTCAGGTAGCCATTTATATGCCTTTTTCCCACAAACAAAATAACAATTCTCTACTTTAGTATTGATATAAGCTTGCCCTGCATGAAACATTTTCTTATCAATAATAGAAAGCTGTTTTAAAAGAATAGGATTATGCTGTATCTCATCAACATTCTTATGCATCTTTGCAAAATATGCATCATAGTTTGTATCACAAAAAGTTTTAGTCTTACTAGGTTTAATATAACATTTATAAGAAACAGTCACATTGCAATTGCTCCAACCCACCTGAATAGTGTCATTTTTGTAAAGACATACAATCCCTTTTTGTGTAACAGGTAGGTACAATGCTATCTTGTCCTGTGACTTCACAGGTGTAGTATCACAAATCAAGTTTTCCCAGGTCTCATTGACACCTAGGGGGACAGCAGTCATTAATAATCCCCCATATGCTGTCGGTATAGCTGTGCAAATCCAGCAGTTCGAAATATTGAAAGTCTCAGCATACATATATTTAATTGCCTGGTAAGTGTTAAAGTTTGGATGCCAGTTTGAGTGATGCATCCCATTTTATCAGTTCAACTTTTGTGGCTGGGAAAAGGAAAGACCACAACAAAAAGATCAATGTTATCAGTATGGCTATCAGAATAATCATGCAAATTTTCTGAGGTTGTTCTGCATCTCTGTTTACTCTATACCTGGTCATTTTGTTCTCGTTGTACAACAGTAACAAGGTTTTTGTCCAAGAAGTAATGTAGTCCAGCACAACAGGACCCGGAAAGCTCACAAACAATATTATTTTCAAGTCCCTTTGCATGGCAAATACCAACACAAACGCAGCTTAATAGTAAAGCCTTTATTTCACCTTGATAAAGCTCGGTAGTAGCCGAGCGAAAGCGCTTGGTTATATATTTTTTATTGCATTCAGCATCGTTAACTGGATTTAATAAAGGCTTTACTATTAAGCTGCGTTTGTGTTGGTATTTGCCATGCAAAGGGACTTGAAAATAATATTGTTTGTGAGCTTTCCGGGTCCTGTTGTGCTGGACTACGTTACTTCTTGGTTTAATTTGGTCTTTTTAAGGTTTTTGTCCAGTTCAAAGTTCTTAACCAGTTTACAATGTGTCAAATGAATCCAGGATGCTCGCTCTGCGATCTTGACTGCAGTGGGTGTCAACAGTAGTACCTGGTACGGCCCTTCCCACTTCGGAGAACTCCAGTTCTTTTTCTTCACGACCTTCACCCAGACCCATGCGCCTGGGGATACTGCTGCTTCCAATGGTCTGGTTTGCTCTTTATCTGAAACAGAATTTAACTGCAAAAGTTTATTCAAAAATCGCCTCATATACCCTGCAAGTGAACGGTCAGCCTCCTGCTCTGCAGGCATGAGAGGTTTCCATTGAGGTGTATAATATGCCCTCCCAAACAGAACTTCAAAAGGAGTTAACCCTTTTGCATTTGGAACAGTTCTCATGCTCAACAGTGCCAGAGGTAAACAGTGCACCCAGTTGTTTTGTGTCTCACTAATCAATTTCCTAAGTTTATTTTTCAAAACCCCATTATGCCTCTCTACTAATCCTGCAGATTGGGGGTGGTATGCACAATGATTTTTCAGAGAAATCCCGAAATAATGGCTAAGTTGTTGTATAGTTTGATTTACAAAGTGTGTGCCATTGTCACTATAAATCTTTTCCGGTATGCCAAATCTAGGAATAATTTCTTTAACAAGGACTTTTGCAACAGTAGCTGCATCTGGATTTTTAGTTGGAAAAGCTTCCACCCATTTGGAAAACATATCTATAATGACAAGGCAGTACTTCTTATTTTCGCATTTGTTCAGTTCTATAAAATCCATACAAATAGTATGGAACGGATACGGTGGTGTAGGGAAACTCCCTTGCTTAGGTTGTAATGCCCCTTGTGCATGATGCTTGTTACAAACATAGCATGCTGCACAAAAAAATTTTGTGTAGTTTGTAAATCCATATGTCGTAAACACTCGATTCACTAACTGTACCATCATCCCTGTTGAGACATGGCACTGACAATGGCTCAACAAAGCTGCATATCTAAACAAGTTAGATGGTAAAATTGGTTTCTTTTCTTTGGAGATGTACAGCCCCTTCTCAAGGATTGCTCCTCGTTTTATCCACTTCTGTTTTTCTACATTTGTAGTAAGTGTCTGCATTGTTTTTAACATTTCTAAGTCTAAAATCTCAGATGGTTGTAATTCCTCACTCAAAAGAAAAACTTCTGAAGCTGCTTGTTTTGCAGCTGTATCAGCCCTCGCATTACCTTTTGAAATTCTATCCTGTTGCTTGGTATGAGCTACGCATTTGCAAATAGCTACTTTCTGAGGTAACTGAATAGAGTCTAACAAGTCTAAAATAAATTGCGCATGGTTAATTGGTTTACCAGTAGATGTTCTCATTCCTCTATTTTTCCACATGTGAACAAAATCCCGGTACATGTGAGGGGAGCACTCCTCGCTGGTTGTGAAATCTTGACCAATGGATGGACCAATGCATGAGAGGCAGGGATTACCTCAGTGTCACTGTCATCAGAGTCGGCACAGCAAAGCAAAATAAATAATATAGTAAAATGGGTGGCGTGGCTACAAGGGGAGGGATAAGGCTACAATAAATGCCTGCGGGCCCCTAGTAGTAACCTAACCTGAACCTACTATGAACCTGTGCAAAAACATGTACGGTAGAAAAAGCATACTGGCTGTCAGTAAAATGTTCACTGTCTTACCTTTTGCCAAGGTACATGCCCTTGTCAAAGCAATCAATTCTGCTGCTTGTGCAGATAAGTTGTGTGGTAAAGACTTTGCTTCTAAAATCTCGGTATCAGAAACTACTGCATACCCCACTAGATTCTGTCTTGTAGGACCCCTCCTGCACGAGCCGTCCACTTAGTATGTCACCTCGGCATCATCCAAGGGGACATCTGTGAGATCTTTTCTAGATAGTGTCTTTTGCTCAATCTCCTGCAGGCAGCAGTGTGGTTTGCCATCTGCAGGGGTTGGGAGCAGGGTTGACGGATTCAAAGTTGTGCATCATTCAATTGTCATATGAGGTTGGCTCAACAGTATAGTCATACAGGAAAGATGTCTAGCAGGAGAAAGATATGCTACTTTTTCTTGCAGTAAAATAATCACGACTGCATGGGGCACTCTCAATGTGAGAGGGTGGAACAATACTACTGAGGCTGAAGCCTGCACTGCCATTGCAGCTGCGACTACTGCTTGTACACAGTGGGGCAAGGATCGCGCCACTGGGTCTAGCTGTGATGAATAATAAGCTATGGGGCGTTTTGTCCTCATGCTGTTGTGTTAACACTGATGTCATATAACCTTGCTTACAATCTACAGTTTGGAAAAATCGTTTATGATAGTTTGGTAATTCTAAAACTAAGGAAGAAGCTATCAGTTGTTTCAGTTTGCAGAAAGCTGATTCTGCTTCTGGTGTCCACTGTAATAAATTTTGTGCTGCCATTGGCTTTTTGAATATCAAGTTAGTCAGCGGAGCAGATTCCAAGGCATAGTTTGGAATCCAACTCCGACAAAAGTTAGTAGTACCCAGGAAGGACATAATTTCCTTCTTGGTAGTTGGTTTAGGTGCTTGTAATATTGCTGTTTTTCTGTCTTCATCTAATATTCTGCCTTCTTTGGATATTACATATCCCAGGTATTTGACCTGTTTTTTCCAAAGTTGCAGTTTGTTTTTATTTACCTTGTGTCCTTGAGTGGCTAAAAATTGTAATAATGCTATGGTATCCTCTCTGCATTCTTGCTGGGTGGGGGCTGCCAGCAGAATGTCGTCTACATAAAGTAAAATCTGACTGCCTTTCAGTGGGATAAATCCCGCCAGGTTACTTGCCATTTCTTGTGCGAATATTCTTGGACTTTCACAATATCCCTGTGGTAGTAGTCTCGTATATGTATACCGTTTCCCCTGAAATGTAAATGCAAACCAATGTTGGCTGTCTGGGTGTATCGGTATTGAGAAAAATGCATTGCTAATATCTACCACAGAAAAATACTTTTGTTGAGGTTTCAAATCATTCAATAAAGTGTGTGGATCTGGCACCGTAGGTGCCCTAGGTATAACTGTGTCATTTACAGCTTGCAAATCTTGGACCCCATATGCCATTCTCTGTTTGCTTTCCTAACAGGAAATAAGGGTGTATTACATGGTGAATCAGGAGATTCTATCAAGACTCCTTCCTTAAGTAAGGCTGCTATTATAGGTTTGATTCCTATTTCTGCATCCTTTCTCAAGGGATACTGTCTCTTTTGAGGTCTGAATGCTGATTTTGGCGTGATAGTAACTGGTCCTGCTGTACGAATAAGTCCTACATCTGATTTCCCTGTTGACCAGAGAGTCTCTGGTATGCCTCGTAAGGCTTTTTCCTCTTCCTCTAGTAACAGTGCTACTCAGCTAGCCTCACTTGCCCGTGAGTGTACAGCTGGGTGTGTCTGCGTTATCCAATTTAGTTTCTGCTTCTGTACTCCCTGTTCGGAAAGTTCTAACTCTGTCTGCTTTTCCCACCTTGTGACTTTTTCTCCTAGGTCTGCCCACTTCAAATTTCTATCTTTAGTTAAACTCACATGTGGTAATCGATTAGATTTGTAAAGTGCTAGGAAATCCTGGGGCAATTAACAGCTTACTACACTGTTTCCTTCTGTGTCCCAGTACAAATTTCGTAATACTAATCTGTTAGCATGGTTTCTAAACAGTTCTTGCTCATATTCTTTATCAGGTCCTGGTCTGTTACAGTAATATAGAGTGCAATGCAACAAATGCTGTTTATCAGTGTCAAGGGAGGGGGATTTACTGATGGCTACGTTCATCAGTTCCTCTGTTACTGCCCCTGGACCAGTCGTAACTAAGTCCTGGCTGTACCAATAAAATGTTTCACCCTCCGGTCGCACTACAAAAGTATCCATTTGTCGCTGTGCTTCCATACCCTGCATAGTTGGAACTACGGCTATGCCAAATATCTGCATTAGGTCTCTGCCCAAGAGATTCACTGGGCATTTTGCAGAAACAACAATTTTGCTTTTCTGGGTCATCCCTGAAACTGGGTCAGTTATCACTATTGTGGGAGAGTGGCTCCCGATACAGCTGTCCATTAGCTGCTTTCACTAATATGTAGTCAAGTGATTCTGAATTTTCTGGTAGTTTGGAAGGATGTATCAGGGTCCGTGAAGCCCCTGAGTCACACAGGAAGTTAACTTCCCTCCCCTCTACCAGAAGTGTAACTTCCGGTTTTGTGTCTGCTAAGTAGAGCTCAAGGCTCAATAATGCTAAGTCCAAAATTTCATTTTCTTCATTATCTGTGAATTCATGTACATCCTCTATTTCTTCTGTCACATCCTCTACCCCTTCTATCACATTTGCACTTGTCCTTTCTTGTTTATTCCTATCCAGTGATTCTTGACTATCATATAGTCATTCCTCACCCTCTTTGTCTTATGTGGTTACCTTTTTATTTTGCCTGCAATCCCTTGCTAAATGTCCCTTTTTCCTGCATTTAAGACATTCACCCCTTTTCTTTCTCTCTTCAAAGTCTTCTGATCGTTTATCAGATTGTTTCCCTGGGTATTTTTCTTACCCTTCTTCCCAGTTTGTACTACAAAGACTTCTGATCCGTCTTCTACTGCAAATGCTTGTTTTCTTTTTCTTTTTGCTATTAAAATGCCTTTCAGCATGTCTTGCATATTCAAGTAATGACTGTAATCTACTTGTACGATGATCTACCATGTGCTTTGTAATAAAGCTGCTTTTAAAAATGCATTCTTTAGCTGCTGCTCATATGGGGAATCATGTGTTTGGTCTTCAGGTACCTGCATTCCACAATGGTTATTAAAACATTCTAATAATCTGGCATAATATCTATCAACAGTTTCACCTTCTTGTTGTATGCATTGATTAATGCAAGTCCAATCAGCCCTAGGCTTCCATTTCTCAGAGATTCTGTCTGTCAGACCATTCACTCTGTTGTCCAGTTCTGCGTAACTATGTGGGAGTGGTCTAAGCTCTGCGTCATGGGGATTCCGGTTGCCACTGATCATGTGCCAATCTGGACCTATGATTTGTCTAACTACTTTCTCTACTTCCTCTCCATTCAAATGGTAACTTAACCTCATGCCCTGTAAGTCTTCTAAGAATTTTCTAAAATTAACTTTTGGATGGGGAATACCCTCTGTGGCTTTCCGGATGTCTTCCGGTGTCCACAGTCTATATACTAGAAGAGTTGGGTCCTGTCCTGCCTGCGGATTTGGTACTTCTATGAGTGGACATATCTCCTCTTCACTCATAGCTTGTGAATTTTTATTCATTTCATACAATTCAATATCCCCTCTTAAGTTGTGTGTTCGAGACCTGGTCTCGATAGGATCTCTGACAAACGGTTTTGGTTTTGCAGGAACAGCTGGGTATAGCGGAGGTGGATCAGCTTGTCCACTCGCTTCATATTCTGGTAAGGGAAGCAGAGGGGCCGTTGCTATTACCAAGTTATTGTCTTCTTGCTTTTGAATTTTTAATCTTTTGTTCCCTGCGGTTTGCTTCCTCAAACCACCTGTGTGCCTGAGGGACTCCTAATTGTCATTGCTTTTTTAGCTGACCTTTCGCGTCTGTTTTACATTGTCTAACAAGTTTAATAAGTAAAGGTTTATCTAAATTACCGGCAAATTTGTATTCATCAACCCATTTTGTATAATACCTAACACTGGCACGCTGTAATTGCATATATTTCACGTCTTCAGTTAAGGGCGGGTCTCGGGAACTTTTCGTGCACTGATTTCCCATGTTGCCTTAGCTAAGTTAGAAATTGTTACGTAACCCTTTTTATCACGTGGTACCACGATTTTACACCTTTTCACGTTTATCTAGAATAACTGTCTACCTATTCTGTTTCCCTGATCTATGACAAGACAGCAATCTTTTTGTCCCTGATCTGCACATGCAAATCTCCCTGACAAAACAATAATACTGTAACAAGTCCCTGATCTAAAACAGAAAAAAGGTAAATTCCTCCTTACCTGACCCTCCGTGTGTTGATCCACCGGAACGTTGACTCGTCCTCCAATCCCAGATCAGAAACAGTGGCTGGCCTCTTTCGAACTACAGTTCAGTCGGAGGTCTTTCAAAGCAGAAGAGCCGATGTGGCCACTTCTCCGTATGGGTACATGCCACCGGGCCCAATTCTGACCTGAGCCTAGAGTGAGAGATATTTCCGGTCCGAAGGACCAAACTGTCAAAGGAAAAATATACTTTAAAAATGATCAATACACTGTAGGTTCAGGTTAAGGCACTTTAATCTTGCAGCAAGAAGACAAAAACTTGCTAAGTAAGAGTTTGTCTGACTAAAATCAGGAAATGCAAGCATTTTTATACATTTTCTAATAAGACATTGCCTACTAAGCTGACATAGTGAATCACAAGTTTTGTCATCATCATTTCGTAGTGATTGTTTTTACAATATTCTGCTTGTACTATCAATTTTTGTGAGAAACTTTCTAAGAAAAACAATGTGGCCTTGGCTACCACCAGTTAGATATATGCAATGTTACCATTCAAGGTACTATGGCTAATTTGAGCACAAAGCAAGTATAGATTGCAGTTCATTTCTCCAACAGTCCTTTGTCTATGTTATCTATAACTTCTGCAGCTGTGCATGTTCTCATACTTTGAACAGAGCTGATTGTTTAAAATCATTACATTACAGAGTATAGCATTGTTCATTCATTTCTTCCTGACCTAGCAGATAATCACCTGCTTCTCAAGTACATTTCTAAAAGGCATAAACATGAATATTGTTGTGCTAGCAATTACTAGGTCAGAGGACATCTTGCAAGTTTCAGAAAGCACACTGCAGTTTCAAAAAGCATCTTTTAGTCTCATATGAAACTCAGCTGTATATCAAATAGTGCATATAAAATAGAATGAAAAACGTGTTAACTTATTTAGTTTCTAATTAGCATTAAGCACACACATTAATACATATTTTTTCTGACACAACATTATATATCACATATATTGTTATATATCCTATAACCTAAGCAAATTCTGCCTTCTCTTAAATTGCATTCTTCCTTCATTTTTCTGCTTGTTTGCTTGCATTGTTCCCACAATTTCCATGTTTTTCTATGTAACTTGCTCCTACTCTGTTCTGAAGATCCCATCTCCTCCTTTATCTTTTACAATATTCAGTACTTCTAGTACAGTTGGTTTAGATTTTGATTTCCATTTTCTAGTAATTGCTTTTTGGCAGCCACCAGAATTAAATTTAACAAGGTGTTACTATGCCTAGGCAATCCAGATTCTGTATCCCAGCTCAAAAAAAAATAATTTCTTTAGTCTCATTTGGTTGCCTAGTATTCCCAACAGAGCACTCCATAGGGAATTTTTAAAGTCTGCCAGTTCCTTGCACTCCCAAAACATGTTCCCAGTTACCTCTTTTCTTCCCATCATACCTCCAGTTTTTGCCATCTTTCTGAAGAAAAATTCTTTGGGGGTCTGCTTGCGCTATAAAAGTATCTATGCAAACGCTTCCAGGCAAAAATCCCAAATCTTCTAGGCTTTGTTGTATATTTGGGAGCCATGCATATGTCCTCCCATTGTTTCTTTGCAAATTGCATATCTAATCTCTCTTCCCAATCTTTTCTGACCTCTTCTGATTGATTCCTATAGTTATTGTGCTATATTTTATATGCCCTATTATCTCTTTTTTAACAGCAGCTTGTCTAGATTCATTTAAAAATTCAACCAGTGCAGATCTAGGCTCCTCAATGGTCTCCTGGACTGCAAACTTAGTACCTACCTACGAATCTGAATTTGTAAATGAAAATGTTTCCAAGTGGACAGTGGTATATTATGAATTAAGGCTTTCAATGAGCAAACACTGGTCTCTTAATGATCCCAAAAAAAGCAAATGTCCTGTCACTGTTTTTTTGAAATCAGATGAAAATATGGACCAAAACTGATTTGTATGAGCAATTTGTTTTATTTTTATTTTTTAACGTTTGATAATTGTGTAGATGCACTGGCTCTTTTCAAGCTCAACCTTGGCATTATTGGCAAACAAAATGAAGGCATCATACAGCATGATTACACACCGAGTAAAATTTTAAAGAATACAGGGAAATGTCAGTAGTACACACAGAAAAAATAGATGCTCAATGGAAAGCATATCTTCTGCATTTAAACTAAAGACTTTAGTGAAGCATGCAAAGTAAATATAAGGAAATCTGATTATTGGACATTTACAGTGGTCTCATAATGTTCAGACTCAATTCAAAGGAAAGACAGCTGCATATTATTTATGTAGTTATAGAATTTATTCATAATGTTTTCTGCTCATGTCAGTCCCATACGTTTTTCCTGCATGACCATTTCCAAAGGCCACACAATGGATTTCCAAAAAAGTGGCACTTCAAAATATTAATGTATTTTAATTATATAGTATCTGTACTATATAAGTGAGGATTCTGCTGTCCTGGATCTCTTCAACACCTGTACAGTAGATGATGGTCACTTGACAACAGAAATAACTTCATCCTCTACTCATATTGACGCTGAGGAGCTCATGTCTTTGGAAGCATTTTTAGCCAAATACCTATCATGAAGAACATTTGTCTGTCCCACAGCATTTCCAGTGGATTCTTTATCAACTAACTCAGTGACATAAACATTAACCAGCCCATTTCTGATTGAAATTCAGTTAACTCAGAAGTGTCATCCAGTTTCAGAAGTGCTTCAGTAGGCAGATCTGTCCAATGTATGCAACTGTGTCTTTGCATTATCAATAGTCATTTCACATTTCTTCTACTTCGTTGTTGAATTCTGTCACAGAATTAATATCCTGAACATTTGTCATTCTTCCTGTTTTCCATTCAGAATGGAAAAGAGTAGGGGAATTGTCAGTGTCCTAGCCAAAGTAACCCTAATCAGTATGAATACAAACTATTGTTGCAAGAAAGTAGAATATAGTCCTTGTGGGACTTTCTAAGTTAACAAAACTAAGTAAAATAATCTGTAATAGAGGGTTTTCAGAATTGTATGCACTATTTGCTGGTGATCTTGCTAGGCAGGTAAAGGATATCACAGTTTCTGCTAAAAGTAGACATATTTCTGCATCCAGATATGCTTTGTGTCACCTCATGAAGGTTTTGTATTTTTAAAAAGTCTGATATTTTACTTCCCAGTTCCTGGTTCAAGTTGTTGTTCTAAGGCAGTGGTCCCCAACCACTGGGCCATGGATCATTTGCTACCGGGCCGCACAGAAAAAATAAAAAACTTTGTTGGGTGCCCAACTGTTCAGAAAAAGTATATGTGTGTGTACGAGTGTGTTTTTGTTTCTGTCTGCGTGTGTGAGTGAATATATTTGTGTGTGTGAAAGCAGAAGAGATTACATACTTGTGTAAGAGTGAGCGATCAAGCCGTTATTTCACACTCGCTAAGGACCGCTTTTTGCTGTTTAGTGAGTGTAAAATAAAAATAAATTAAACTGAAAAAAGTGTGCGTGTGTGTGTGTGTGTGTGTGTGTGTGTGTGTGTGTGTGTGTGTGTGTGTGTGTGTGTGTGTGTGTGTGTGTGTGTGCGTCTGTGACAAGAGAGTGAAGAGTGAGAGCAATCCCTGGCAGCATCATTTAAGAGGTTTGTGTACATCTTGACTGTAACTCTCCACTTCAATCTCTCCGCACAAGAAATCTGGACAGAGCAACAAATAACTGGGGACGAATGACCAAAAATAAGGACAGATTTTATATATTGCTCTTGTAACCGTATAAAGTTGCTAGAACAACAGGGTTTCCATTAGTATGTATTATCTGAACAATATGAAGTCTGAAACTCAAATGTCTGTCATTATTTAATGACTTCAATCCCCAGTCATTTGCCAGAAAATTACACATTTTATGAGGATGGACCCAAACATATCCGTCAAAAATCTGAATATTATGCAAAAATCTGGACTGTCGAAAGGTATGCTCTGACTCTTAGCTCAAGATATCTGGATAAACCTAAAATAAATGGGGGACAAAGGCTCAAAATAGGAACAGATTTTACTTGATTATTGCTATTTGTGATGGAATACATTTTCTGAAACAGAGGTGTGCGTGAGAGTGTGAGTGAGAGTGACAGTAAAGAGGTTTGCATACCTCTGGACCTTTCAGCTGAAGAATCTGGATAAAACCTAAAAAAGGAACAAAGCTTGAAAAATAGGAACAGATTTTAATTACTGCTCTTGTAAAATTACAAATCTGCATAAATAGGATTTGCGTTAGTATGAATTTTCTGAAGAAAATTTTAGTCTGAAACTGAAATGTATGCCATTATTTAGTACCATCAATCTCCATTGACTGGCAACAAACTAAATGTTTTATGACTAAGGGACCAAAAAATAAAAGTATATGCCTGGATATTTTTTTAGTGTTATATTTTGGATGTAAAATGCTTCCTCCAACACCATTAACTACAGCAAGTTTGAAAGATTAGGCGGAGGAACTGTTTTACATCAAAATATATTTAAAAAATTAATACAGTACTTAAAAAAAAAAAATAAGTACAACACAACAATTTTACAGAGTGCCCATTCTCTAAGCGCAATAATGCCTCCAGGATGTGTGTTAATGTGTAATTAATGCCCTTCCAGGGGTGTACAGGCCATCTGCCATGGTCGGGCATTAATTGCACATTAACACACACACCCTTTCTGGCATTATTGCTTGCTTATTGTGCTTGTGCGATTGCCGGTCCATGAAAAATTGTCTTACATGAAACCAGTCCGTGGTGCAAAATGGTTGGAGACCACTGTTCTAAGGAATATGCTTTCAGATGTTATGACCATAGCAGATAGAGAGTAGCATGAAGAAGTTTCTTTTTAGAAAGTGGAAGATAGAATTGGTGAAGAATTTTATGTTTATGCCATTTCTTGTAAAGGAGAAGTGTTTGTGGGGGATTAATTAAATGTAAACAGATCTGAAAATGGATTAAAAAATTACAGATTTTGACAAAATATAGAAATAGTGAAGTAGTATGGATCCACTGTCTAGTGATGTCCTTCAAGGATGCATCTGCAGTCTTTACAAATGGGTTGTCTTCCAAAGTCTGGGTCTGGCTGGTGTCGCACTTCACCCGACATCATTGCGGCAGTTATTAAAGGCATCAGCCGCGCCATTTTCCCAGTCTTTCTTGCCACGTGGCCAAGCAGAAGCTGTTCGCATAAGTGCGGTCGGTCAGATCCAGAGATTACTACAGACTTCTATAAAGAAAGTTAATAACTGTTTATCTTGTGGGAAACAAATACCTCATAAAGATTTCACTCCTATTGCATACATTGTTTAGGCCCAGACCACGGCGTAGCATCTTGTCTAGCCTGTGCTTTTTTTAACCCGGGCGACGCTTAGATCTTTTAACGGGCGGGCTTAGAGGGCGTCGTGGACTTTGCTGAACAGATTTTCAGCTCGATTTTGCCTACATTATGCCGTCGGATCCTCCGACTAATAACCAAGAAACGCAAAAAAAGGACCCTTTTCGCGGTCGTGTCTCTGTTTAAGCGGTTCTTTCTTCAGCCGATAACTTGCCTTCTACCGAGGCCTCTTCTAACCTGGTAGAAACGGCTTCTGAAATCCAACCTTCTGTTGCGGTTTCACAGGATTTATCAGACACCATCCCCTGGATATTTCTACCCCTGCACGTGGAGCTGCTAGGCCTCCTCCAGCTATGTCTATTAAGGCCTTTGCCAGGGCTAAAGCAGCCAAAGCATCAAAACCTGTGCCTGCCAAGCCCCCTCTCACAGGCCCAGCACGAGCTCCGATATGCTTTCATTGGCTGAGGATCTCATCTCTTTAATTCGTGGAGCCCAGCCTCATCCAGACAGGGCCTCTCCCTCCTCCAGAAAAGAGGCCTAGAGCAGAGCCCCTGAGCCAGTATCCACAGATGATTCCTCTGATCACTCAGAACATACAGACCCTCCTGAGGCTTCTTATTCTCCTTACGAAGACTCTGATGCTGAGGAGTCCATCCCTTCAGCCTCTCCTCCTGAGGAATTTTCCTTTGGGGAAACTTTGCATGCTATGAGGGAACAATTTCAGTGGCAGGGCCAAGATTTCTCAGACTCTAGAAAAAGGCTTAGGACCTTTCTACATTTGCCACAGCATAGGCCTTTAGCTATACCTCCAGTTCTTTCTGTTGTTGATGATGCATTTAATGATGCTTGCACTGCTCCTGATACTTTACCTCCGGCTCCTGCTAAGCCCGATAGGTACTACAGGGTCCCGGACACTCATCACCATTTATATAAGACTCCTTTTGCAGATCCAGAGACTATCTCCCAGGGTCCAAAAGCTGTAGCAGCTACTACTTCTAAAAACCCTCCCTCTGAAAGGGAATCCAGGTCCTTAGAGATGGGGTAAAAAGTTTACACCTCTGCTACTTTGTCAGCTAGAGCTTTGAACTGCCAATTTCATATGATTCAATATCAAGAGTTTATGCTTGACCAGTTGACTAAAAAGCTGTCCTCTGAAGAATCTTTAGATAAAAAGTATGTTCAAGAAATGGTACATAACATACAGCAGGTTAGTAACCATTCTTTAAAATGTGGCTATGATGCACTGGAATCTTCCTTTAGATCAGCCATGACTGGCACAGTTATCAGGAGGCATGCATGGTTGAAAGAACAGGCATTACCAGACCATGTCAAATCTAAGCTTTTGGATGCACCTATGGACAAGGTCAATTTATTTGGTTCCCCTGCACAGCAGGTACTAAAAAAGATGGAAGAGAAAGCAAAATCTGTGCAAACAGTGAAAGATTTCTTGCAAGTTCAACCTCCAAGGTTTAGCAGGAACTGGCCCTCCAAGAATTGGTCCTTTCCAGACTCCTCTAAGGCACAAAGAGGCAGGAATAGGCGCTCTAGAGGCAGAAACCAATCCAGGGGTGCCTACAGGGGTCGCCAGTGGCAGGGTAACAACCAGGATGCAGCCACCACCACTACAACAACTCAATCACAGTGACTTGGCGGTGGCAGAACAACTAGAAGCACCTTTAGGCGGAAAGCTAACCTTATTTTCAAGAAACTGGCACTGCATTACAAGAGAAAAATGGATTTTGCAAACTATAGACCAAGGTTACAGATTCCATTTCCATACAGATTCCATTTCCATACTCTACCAGGAAAGAGAGGAATGCCGAACCTACCACCTACTCAAAGGACAGAAGCTCTAAAACAAATATCTCAATTATTAAAAATGAGAGCTGTGGAAAAGGTACCATCTATGGAGCAAGGGAAGGGATTTTACTCCAGACTCTTCCTGGTACCAAGAAAAGAAAACAAATGGAGGCCTATTCTAGATCTGTCCGCTTTAAACACATTCCTCATTGTTCCAAAATTCAAAATGCTGACCCTACAGCAGCTTCTTCCCATGCTGGGCAAGGAGTCTTGGCTGGTAACTCTAGATCTCAAGGAGGCATACCTGCACGCCCCCATAAGACCAATTTGCAGAAGATACCTCAGATTTCTTGCAGGATCAGAGCATTATCAATTCTCAGCATTGCCCTTTGGCTTATCTACTCGCCCAGAGTGTTCACGAAATGCCTGGCATCAGTAACATTGCAGACTTCAGGATTCAAATCTATCCCTACCTGGACGACTGCCTGATACAAGCGGACAACAAAAACAAACTAACAGAAGACTTACAAAGAGTCATCTACCTGCTGCAAGCCCTGGGATATACAGTCAATACAAAAAAGTCAAGGCTGATTCCATCCCAAAGAATAACCTTTCTGGGTGCAGAACTGGACACATCAAAACAAATGGCATTTCTAACTACAGAAAAGAAAGAGCAACTTCCTCTCTACTTCTTGGCATTAACAAAGCAGAACCATTTAACTGCAAGAAAAGTGCTACAAGCTCTAGGCTTTATGGCATCCTGCATAATATTGGTCCCTCATGCCAGGCTGCATATGAGAAAGCTACAGTGGTACCTAAAGAATTTGTGGTCCCAGCACCAGCACAGCCTAGAAACCAAAATTCCAATGATCCCATGCCTGAAGCAAGAGTTCCTATGGTGGGCTCAGGCCTGCCAATCAAACACAGGATTGCCCTTCTGCAAAGGTCAACCAAGACAAACCATCACGACAGATGCCTCAGACCTCGGTTGGGGGGCACACATGATGGGCAAGTGCATTCAAGGCCTATGGACTCAAGACCAGCTGCATCTGCACATAAATCTAAAAGAAATGATGGCAGTAAAATTGGCAATCCAGGCATTCAGACCTTTTCTCCAAGAAGGCCAGTTGATAAGGACAGACAACACCACAGTTATGTGGTACATCAACAAACAGGGAGGCACACACTCATACCCTCTATGCCGGCTGGCACTGGACCTATGGGATGTGGCTCTGAGCTACAACATTCAGTTACAGGCAATTTATGTACCAGGAAGGAAAACATTCTAGCAGACATATTAAGCAGAACTACAACAGATGCCCACGAATGGATGCTGCATCCGGACATCTTCAAAACCATCACAAGAGAATGGGGATTACCACAAATAGACTTGTTTGCATCCCCATTCAATCACCAGTTGAAGAAATTCTGCACAAGGACTTACCACCCACTTGCTTGGAAGGTGGACTCCTATCTTTCAGTTGGAAAAGCCTGACAGCATACACCTTCCCTCCACTTCCTTTGATGCACAAGGTGCTTCTGAAGATCGATCATTCTGATAGCCCCAGACTGGCCAAGACAACATTGGTATCCACTGCTGAGGAGCATGTCCGGGAACAAATATGGACACTGCCCTGATCCCATTACTGCTAACACAGAACGACTACAACATCCTGCATCCAAACCTAAAAACTCTGCAGCTAACTGCCTGGAACATTACATAACAGCAATTAACCCAAATTTATCCCAAAGGGTTAAAGACATAATCCTGGAGGCTCGACCTTCAACAAGAAAGAATTATGCAGCAAAATGGAAAAGATATCTCATCTGGAGTACTGCAAAAGGGCAAGATGTGACACTGGTGAACATAGCCAACATCCTGGAGTACTTGGCGGAGCTCTTCCATACAGGCCTGTCCTACTCTTCCATCAAGATACATGCATCAGCTATTTCAGCAGAATACAGCTTGGATCCTCCTGTCTTCTCGCATCCTCTGCTCAGACAGTTTCTGAGAGGAATTAAAAATGTAAAACCTCCCAGGAAACCTCCATTGCCAGCATGGGACTTGAACTTTGTGCTAGAAAAACTGACTCTTCCTCCTTTCGAACTAGCAGCAACAGCAGAATTACAATACTTATTCTGGAAGACTGCTTTCCTGCTGGCAATAACTTCAGCAAGAAGGGTCTCTGAACTACAGGCATTAATGGCAGTGCAACCCTTCCTAATCTTCCATCAAGATAGAGTGTCCATGAGAACAAATCCTACATTTATGCCTAAGGTGGTATCCAGAGTATCTTTAAATCAGGCTATCCACCTTCCTACATTCTTCCCCAACCCACAGAACAGGGGAGAAAGGCTCTTACATACCTTGGATGTACACAGACAATTACGCTACTACCTGGACAGGACAAAAAACAATAGAAAAACTGACCAGCTTCTGGTAGCATATGCAACAGGAAAGGAAGGAAAACCAATTTCTAAACAGACAATCTCCAAATGGATAGGAAATTGCATTCGATTTTGTTACTCCTACCATGGAAAGAAAACTCCAGAGAACATCAGGCCTCACTCCACAAGGGCTACAGCCACTACCACAGCTTTCTTGTGGCTACCAAGGACATTATAGAGGCTGCTACTTGGACCTCCGTGCATACATTTGCCAAGCATTATAACTTACCTCTATACTCTAGATCCCGTGCTGGTTTTGCCACTGCTGTTTTATAATCTTTTCTCATTTCCTCCTCCCTAGTTTTAGCTATGGTATTCTACCCATTTGTAAAGACTGCAGATGCATCCTTGAAGTACATAGTACAGTTTTGTACCTACCATAAATGTAGATGTCAACCTCCTTCCACTCTGAGGTACTCCTAGGGTATTTACCAATCTTCAGCTAGCTTGGGGGGATCTATTATGGTGTATTTGTTTGTATATATGTACATACATGCTTATTTTATGTGTTTGCTCTCTACTATTTGGAAACTTTGGCATTTATCCAAATTTAGCCATCCAAGAGGGCACCTGGCATCTGGGGCAAGAAACACTGAGGTGATGCCTTTATAAATAACTGCCGCAATGACATCGGGTGAAGTGCGAAGCCAGACCCAGACTTTGGAAGCTGCCTGATGACAGGACAACCCATTTGTAAAGACTGCAGATGCATTCCTCTCGGACATCTACATTTATGGTAGGTACAAAACTGTACTTTTTCTTTCCTGGAATTATTTATGCTTATATTATGTAATGGTGCATTTTGGCCAAGATCTGTAAGGTGGATTTGGGAACATGGTCTATCAGTGAATAATTTGTATTCAGATGTGTTTTCATCAAATCCTAGTCAATAAATTTGTTTCTAGCCACATTGACTTTTATAACATTCTGGGAATTGTATGGTTAAAATGTGCAGTGTAAAGGTTTAGCACGTTGGTCATTGTCTTGTTCCATGATAGTAAAGCCTCAGAATTACTGTGTAACTGGGTAGTGTGTGGGGTGAAAGTCTCTATTTTGGATGCGAATGGACAAATCTCCTTTGCTGTGTTGAGTTGTATTATTTTTAGTGGGGGGGGGGGGTTCATTCATAATATTTGATTGTAATTTAAAGTTTTATCTGAATGTGGCTTACTGTGTTTAACAACAGTTCATTTCGTTTCATTTTTGATTGTGCTGCAGTTCAGCAAGTATTTTGCAATAAGATGTTTTCAGAGTATAGCAGTTTGTAGTTTTGCTATAGATTCATGGGATTTGATTGTGAAGAATGACTTTGCACAGGTCTTTCTGCAGGTTAACTTTTCCTGCCAGGTACCCTGAACAGCTTACTGGTATAGTGGTTGGCTTCTCTTATCAGTGCTGACGGTCTTTTTTCACCACTGTTTTAAGATCATTAGCATTTAGGTATCCACATCATGCTTTTCTGTTTGAAGTTGTATAGCAGATGTTTTTTTCATGTAGAATTAACTTTCAGCAGCATCTTGGGCGTGGCTATTAGTGGGAGAAGTTGGTAAGTGTATATATAATTCAAACTATAATTAGTAAAATCACTCACTGTTGCTTTACATAACCTCCTCCTATCACATCCTTCCCATTTATACTAACCTATCCTAATCAGCCCCCCTTTATATTTACAGTTGAGCTAAACACATGCTTTTACTTCTTACTGCTGTGATTTATCAAAAGGATGCTGTCCCAAATTTTATATAGTGTTTCTGTTGCTTTTTCTCATTGTTCTCTTTGTAACATATTAATCTGTATGCCTTGAATATTGTTGATTATTTTTGAAATGCACAATTTTTAACTGTTTCTTATGTAATGTGTTTCAAATATTTTTTTTGTCTCTATTAAGTGGAGGTTTTCTCCCTGGACCTCCACTGAAAATGGGCTCTTGTGACCCATGCAGACTTTTCCAGTAAACACTTGTCAAGGAATAAAAAGTAAATAAATAAAACATCTGACTGGACATTTTGAAGGGGCAAGTCTTTCACAAGGCTGTTTTAAGTATACTGTAACGTGTATCTTTTTATGATATCTTCTGAAGCATGAGGCATGTGAATGATAACAATTTGGATTTAGGTTGGAAGACTAAGACTAGAAAATGACTATCATTTGCCACCTGTGATTATGAGCTCTTTCTAGAAAAGACAGAATTACTGCTGCAAGAAACAACCTCAGATCTCTTACACAATTGTTTGTGAAAGTATATTCTTGAATGGTAGATGTTTTTTATAAGTTAACAGGGAAGTGCAGTGGACTGCTTCTGCCACTATTTCCCTATCAATGACTTTTTTTTTTTTTTTTCAGTTTAGATCACTCTTTTTTGGCTCCGTTCTGTCACAGAAAACAAGTTCCAATAAAACGCTGTTGGGTCAGGAAGTGTTAGTATCAGCCAGTGACAGTGAAGAGGATGCTTGAGAAGATGCAGAAATCACCAGATCTGTGAATGGCAACCAAAACACCATTTTCCTGTTTGTTTTTACAGTGTTATGGTTCACAGTAATGGATGGAGCATGGACATGCCCCGCCCGGAGTGTCGTACTAAGATGGGCACTTTGAAACTGGGAAAGCTGAATACAGAAAGGTATAATCATGTGGGATTGCTCCTGCAAGCAAGCAGTACAAGAAGAGGGAGGAAAAAAAGGAGAGAGAAAAAAAATATCTCGTGACCACTTTTGTAGTTAGCAGTTTTAATAGACCATTGTTGGCTTTGCAAATGTGGATTATCCCATTACAGATAGTGCTGTACAGAAGTGTCAAGTTCCATTATGACAGCAGCTCTGAAAAAAAAACCTGCTAAAAATTAGGGAAAATAAGTACATTTCTCTCAAACTGTGCTACAAAGTAAGTTCTGTGTATTACAGTTAACTGACCAAAAGTAAATGTTTTGTAATAAATGAAAGTCTCTTTTTAAACTGTGTGTTTTTTTAATTCAAGAGATCTTAAGTGATAGTCCGCTATGAGTTCACAGTATTTTTTATTTAGTTTGAATTAAAAAAAACAAACAAATTTTATTTATTTATTTTATTTTATTTTACATTTGTTGACAGGGCTAGTCTAACTGGATATATGTCCATTTTCAGTAGAGGCCCGGGGAGAAAAGCTCCAAGCATGAACAGTAAACAAAGTTAACAATATATAACAAAGACATGTATGAAACAGTACATTGGTAGCATTGGTTAAAAGAAAAAAATATAGTAATATAAATATAGAATATAGACATTATGCTAAAAGTTAAACTAAGTAAAACAAGACAGGCATACTAAACAAAGTGGGTATGAGCACAACAGAGTAAAGTCCTTATAATAGTTTCATAGTATAGTACTAGGCTATCTGCCCTAGGGCATTTATAAGCCTAGCCATAGTGTATGTGGCTTTCGCCACCCCATGTAATGATACAAAAGTGTACAAATTAAATTTAGTTTACTGTGCCTCTGTCTAGTAATGACACAGAGATGACCCCCGGGGTAAACCTATGATCACCCATCCACTCGTCAAGATTTCTCTTGAAGAGAGTCAGTGAGGGGCTCTGCCTAACATGGACTGGGATCCTGTTCCAGAGTGCGGGAAGCCTCTGGGTTATGAATCTGTCCCTCCAGCATGTCCTATTCATATCTGTGCTGAGGTTTAGATCTTTAGCTCTCGTGGCTCTGATGGATTTGGATTTTTTGAGGTGGAGCATGTCCATTAATTCCGGATTGGACATGGCCTTGTACGTCAGGCACAGATCACCTCTGAGCAGGCGGTATGCTACTGAATAGAGCTGGAGCTTCTTTAGTCTGGCAGCATATGACATATGTTGGAGACCCTTGATCCTCCTGGTGAGGTACTTTTGGGGTCTCTCCAGCTGCTGCAGGTGCCGGGTGAGGTACATATTAAATGGGGCATTGTACTCAATCATAGGCCTGATAAGGGAGGAATATAGGGGTACAATGACATCCTTTGATCTGGAGATGAATCCCTTCATGATAAGGTGGGTAAGGTAGAAGGCCTTTCTAACCACTTTGGCGACGTGGGTGTCAAATGAGAGGTCACTGTCAACTTGAGTCCCCAGGTCCCTGATTACTTTTTCCGTACTTAATGGATTACCACCTATGTGGTAATTTGTGGGTACTTTGTTTTTCCCAAAGGGGATGACTATACATTTTTTGTCTTTTAGTTTAAGGCCATGACTATGGCACCAGTCGTCTGTTTCTGTAAGGCCCTTCTGAAGGATGCATGTGTCAGCTGGTGTATCGACTATGGTGCCTAGTTTGCAGTCATCTGCGAACTTTGTCAGCTACAACCCCCCTATGTTTGCCTGCATGTCTGAGAAATAAATGCCGAACAAGAGGGGTCCCAAGACAGAGCCCTGTGGGACTCCACTTGTGACTGGCTTAGAATCTGACATAGCTCCAGCTAATCTGACTTTGTGGGTTCTGTCCTTTAGCCAGTTTGCAACCCATCTTGTGACATACAGGTTTACATTTAAGCTGTTGAGCTTGTCTATGATGCCTGAGTGGGGTATTGTGTCGAAGGCTTTTGCCAGATCCAGGTAGGCTGCATGAACTGCTTTGCCTTCATCTATGGCTCTAGTGACTGTTTCAAAAAAGTCCACCAGGTTTAAAAGGCAGGATCTGCCTTTTACAAAGCCAAACTGGGTAGGGTCAGTTGTCTGTAGGTCCCCGATGTCTTTGTTTATGAGTTCCATAATGATCCTTTCCATAGCTTTGCAGACCAGGCTGGTCAGGCTTATGGGGCGGTAGTTTCCAGGGTCTGTAGAGGTGCCTCTTTTGTGGAGTGGGACCACTGTTGCTGTACGCCAGTGTTCAGGGACATATCCTGTAGTAAGGCTAAGATTAAACAGCATTCTTATGTGCGGGTTTAGCTCCTCTAGGAGTTCACGTAGCACGCAACCCGGGACACCGTCTGGTCCCATGGATGCTGTATTTTTAGCTTTGCTGAGAGCAGCTCTCACCTGGACATCTGAGATGTCAGGGAGGTTGCATTCAGCTGGGATAAATATTTCATCTTTTGGGGGAGAAGGAGGGGAGAAATTTGCACTGAACCTGTCTGCCAGTATGTTGGCAATATCTGTGGGTTCAGTGTATTTCTTGCCGTTATGAACTAACTCTGAGCATATGTGAGGGTTTCTGTCCAGGTTTCTAACATAACTGAAGAAGGCCTTGTGGTTATCTTTAGTGTCCTTAGCGATTTTTCTCTCAAAGTTGGCCTTTGATGATTTTATGAGCGAACGTAGTTTTTTGCTAGTGCTGATCAGAGATGCCTTCCCTTTATGAGATTTTGCTCTGTCTTGCAGTAGCTTCCTTCTCTTGTTATAAAGTTTGTTTATGGCTGGTGTCCACCAGATAGGACGCCTGCCTTTGGTGGAAAGGGTCTTGGTTTTATTTGGGATTGCATGATCCATGCATTCTTGGAGATGTCCGTAGAAAGCATTTGTGAAGGATTCAGCAGTGTGGGATGTGGTTTCCACTGGCCCAGGGGGCTTGAAGGATACCATTTCAGTCCTAAGGAGTGTAAAGTCGGCTTTTGAGAAGTTTCTCACTGTGGTCTTTTGTGCTGGGGGTGGAGTTGGGATATGAATATCTAGGGTTATTAGTTTGTGGTCTGATCTCACTAGTGAGGGGTATACTTCCGGTGTTGAGCATTTTGTCCCCTTGTTTTTGCTGATCAGGTCAAGTGTATTATTTCCCCTTGTGGGGGAGGTGACTAGTTGTTCCATCACATTTGAGTTGATGAATTCCAGGAACTTTTGGGCTAGGGTATTGGGGCTTGAATAATGCAACCAGTCTATGTTTGGGTAGTTGAAGTCTCCCAATATGATGGTATTTGGTGAGACATTCATATCCTTCAATGTCTTCAGGAAGGCTGAATGGAGTTCCTGAGATTGAGAGGGTGGTCTGTAGCATGCTACAAGTTCTATAGCAGTTTTGCCTACGGTTAGTTGCACATGGATGGTCTCCAATGCTTCGTGCGTTGCCACTAACCTGGAGGTTATCCTCTTACTATGAAAAAAAAATAACAAGATTTGGAGGCCTGGGTTGGAGGTCTAAGTTAGGGGAGTGGGGAAAGGGGTATGAGTAGGAGGGGAAATAGATTTCAGTCTGGGTTAGCACAAGGTCAAAGCCACTGGGTTTTAAGATGTTCTTTAATATGTTTTTTGAATAGAAGTAGAAGCTAGGTTAGATAGTTCAGGAGGAAGCTGATTCCAGTTTTTACCAGTAGTGTTTGAGAAAAGTGAGTCACCAGCTTTGTTGTTAGATTGAATCGAGGAGACCAGGAGTTAATTAGCAGAATGTAGTGTAGCTAGATTTTTATATGGTGAAA
The DNA here is from genome assembly GCF_019279795.1 of Protopterus annectens. Taxonomy (NCBI): domain Eukaryota; kingdom Metazoa; phylum Chordata; order Ceratodontiformes; family Protopteridae; genus Protopterus; species Protopterus annectens. The sequence continues at coordinate 1,224,326,410 of NC_056743.1, forward strand.
TCAGATTAGTGAGGATAAGGGTATTATTGGGGTAGTATAGGATCTTTTGAGTGATAACTGTTGACAGAGTATATGGTTCTGCAATTCTAGCCATCCTAGTTGTTTGAGGTTAAGACAGTGGTGAGTTTTAAAGGGAGTGCATGTAATGAATCTAGCCATGCTATTATAACAGGTAGAAAATTTGGAGATGTTTTTTGATAGGTTAGTATATATAGCAGAGGCATAGAAAAGGGTAGAAATGAGGTGGGTCTGGGCAATAGTTTTCCTGGCCGAAGGGGGTAAGGAAGGGTTTAATTCTATAGAGAGTACCAAGTTTTTTGTTAACAGACTTTATGGTGGCGTTAATATGGTCATCATAGTTAAGGCAATTGTCTATTGTAACACCTAGTAGGCGGGTGGTAGTATCTGGGGTTATGTTGGTAGCATTGTTAGGGGTTATAGAGAAGAATGGTGTGGATGATTTATGGGTTGGAGTAAAAAGCAGTAGTTTTGTTTTTTTTTTTTAGGATTAAGTTGGAGGCAGTGTTGCATAAACCAGTTTTCAACATTTTGGAAAACAGTTTGGGTGAGGGACTGGAGGGAGGCTACATTTTTAGCAGTACAGATTAAGAATGCAGGTGGCTTGAGGTATGTTCATGTGGAGGTCATTAATAAATAAGGAAAAAAAGAAGGGGACCTAAGACGGAGCCTTGTGGGACTCCAATGTTTACTGGGAGTAAAGACGACAGATTGTTATCCCAAAGTACTGCTTGTTGTCTGTTTTGAAGATAACACCTAAACCATATATAAATATATAATGCCTTGAAAAAAATAAACAAAAAAAACAAATAAACAAAGCAAAAAGGACTTGTTTTCCTGCTTGGTGGTGTAATAATAATGCAGTTGCTTGGAGAGATGGTGTTGCTGATCTGAGTGGAGAGTGACTGGCATCTTTGTGGTAACTGCTGTCTAGGTTGCCATAGTTAACTATGCCATCTAGAGCTCATAGTAGCAGAAGGTTGCCTGATGTCATTAAAAGAAGCTTCTTATTTTTGAATTCCATCACCCTCACTTATGTTATGCGACTATGAGTAAGTCATTTCTCTTTTTTTTCTGAGTCAACCATAAAAAAGGATCCTGTGGTTTTAGTTTGCTTTTATTGATAACAGAATAAAAATATAACATTCCTTTTATTTTATGGTAGCAAGAAGAATAAATGGGCAGAAAAAAACACTATTGATAGACTGGCGTATTGCAAATCAGTGACTTAGTCCTGAGAGTAGGTGGGGGGGGGGGGTTAGCTTTCATATATGGCCTTTACATTCTGAGACTAGAACACAGTGCTTACTACTACTTGGCTGTCACATTATGTATTTAATTGAGCTTTTATGATGCAGTATTGTCCAGCATCCTGTTTTACAGGTACAGTTCATGCTGTCATATGTATAGCTTGCCACTGTATGTTCTCAATTTTTAAACTGTGATAGAGGAAAAGCAATACTGCTAGCTGTCCAAGACTTTTCATCCATATGATGTGCACAAAGTTTGGTGTTGACAAATGGGGAGGGTACAGCTTAGGGAAGAGTGTTAGTCATGCTGTTATACAGATGAGAACAAAATAGTAAATGATTGAGGATGCACAGATAACTCAGAACACAGCAAAATGAGATATAATTTCTGACTTCACTGGCTAGATTATGTACTAGATAAGATTTGCAATGGATAGGCCCCACCCCTAAACTCACTCTCACAAACACACATTGTTAAATATGTCTTTATGAACTGTGTCAATGAAGACCTGTAAAAAGCCACTAAAAAAAACTTGCAGTGTTTGGTTTTATGTACTGAAATTTAAAGTATGGTCTTCTACCTTTCATCTTCCCTCTTTGGTCTTGGTCTTTGAATTCTGAACTGTACAGATAGATGTGCTGGCAGTAGTATGTGTACAGAAACCATGCTGGGGTCACTTAGTTTCTTATACTGCTGACTGTGATTCTAGTGCTCATGTACTAGAAGCTGACAGCACACTTCCTTACTGCCGCCTGCTCACAAACGTACGATGTGATAGTGTTCAATCTTGCCGTTTGTTCTTACACATGGGTTCGGAGCCGATCCTCGGCTCCGTGCCGGCCTCTTGCAAGTTCTGCATCGAGAAGAAGCTCGAGACAATCTAATACCCACAATCCCCCTCTGCCTTTACCTCAGATCTAGTTTGCCGCTGCTGCATACGCATTGTTGGGAGCTAGCTCGAGAGTCTAAGCTAAGATATAACTTTATTTTGTTATATTTTATTAGGATTCTATTTCTATTTGATGTTTCAGTATTATTCTGTATGATTGTGTTGTGGTCTCATTGAGTTCTTGGTACCGTTAACTAGTTTTATCGGTTAAATATTTTTCGGGGCCTACACCCTTCATAAATTTACCATAGTTGAGGAAACTTTATAACGGATTTGACAAACTTTAACGGATTTGACTGCATTACTGGATTTGTCTCTCTTTCCTATAATGTCTGAGAAGGTGAAGTCAGGTTTCAAGCGTTGTCAGTGTGGCCAGAAAATGTCAGTGACTGACAACCATAGTTCCTGCGTCTACTGCCTTGGCCCTCTCCACTTGCAAGAGGACTGCTCCATCTGTCACTCTTTTAGTGGGAGGGTCATGACAGATAGGCGCAGGAAACTAATGGACAGAGGTCTATTGAAACCTTCTTTCCAGGAGGCTCTGGATGCTTCTGACCAGGCATCGAAGTCCTCTAAGGAATCGAAGACGTCGGAGCCCAAGTCATCGGCTCCGAGCTCTTCAGCAAAGGTTAGATCACCGGTTCCACAGACTTCGGCGCCGAGTGTTCAACTGGTATCGGTGCCTGAGCCTCGAGTCTTGGAACCGTGATGGAGCTCCTCCTTCGACCTTATTGAGGTCGGCTCCGTCTTCGGTTCCTTCGACCCGTTCTTCCTCCAAACTTTCGGATATCGATGTGGATCGCATGGTGCAGAAGTTATTGGAGCATTCGCCCTCTCCAAACTTATTTCGGTTTCCACCCAGTTGGTGTCGAAACTTGAAGGCCTCCCTGTATCTCCATCCATTCCTCCTCCGAGACCGATTCAGTCTTTGGAGCCGGAAGAGGCTGATCTACTGATTGTGGAGCCCTCGGTCCAGAACCGTCCTTTCTCGGTCTGTTCCTCTCACCTCGACTCCGTCGGACCCGATACCGAGTCTCGGAGCCGACGGTCTGTCCTTGGTTCCGGGCCGAGTCGAACCGACGTTTGGTTCCGACTCTCCCCTCGGGCCTCGGCGCTGATCGATTCGGCTCCGTCCTCGGGTCGATGCCTTCGTGCCCGTGTCGGGATTCTTCCCATTTCCTCGAACCGGGGACTCTTCGATGCGGGACCCGGGAGCGTTCGACCTGATGAGGAAGGTGTTGTCTACCCAGACAACCACATCAGTGGAAGCAACCTCTCCTCCCCATAAAGGGCCAAGTTATCTTCATCTGCACCCACGGCCACATCCAAGCGTCGGGCACCAGTGTCTCAGCCACCCCTGGAGGGTGCCCCCTCTTCCTCTGAGGCTTCTTCGGATGCTCCCCACGAAGAAGTCCCTAGGAAGAGATTGTGTAAGATGAGACACTTGGATTCTCCACAGGAATCCTTGACATCTGATACTGACTTAGATGAGTCAGAGGGTCCCCTAAGTCACCTTCGAAGATGTCTCTTTTCGGACATATTGGAGATCCTGAAACAGAGAGGTGACTGGCAGTCCCTTCCCCCTTCTGAGGATGAGTCAGTTCTGCTGAAGGCATTTGGTGCTCGCCCTTCTTCCTCCTGGGTCACTCCGCCCTTCGACGAACTAATGGAACTAATTGCTCGAAGGGCGTGGGAGGCTCCTGACACAGTGGAACCAGTTCCAAGGAAACCTAATAAATACATCACGGCACCTCAGGACAAGTCCTACCTTACAAAAGGAGTTCCAGTAGAAGCTATGGTGGTGGCAGCAGCCATGAAAAAGGAGATGTCGGAGTCTTCTTCGTCTGTCCATCCTCCTAATAAAGATTCTAGGACGATGGATAGATACGGGAAGCGCATTTTTAGTTCAGCGGCTTTTTCCATGTGATCCCTGAACTATTTGACCCATTTTACACGTCTACAGAGGGATCTAGTCAAAGAGTTGGGAGATACCCACCAGGGTACTACAGATGCGGCTGTCTCAGAGAAAGTGACAGCGCAACTTAATACCCTTACATCTATTGTTAACTCGTCCATGAGGCTGATTTCCTACGCAGCCGAAGGTTCGAGTAGGGCAGCAGCTTCAGCGATTGCTCTTCGCAGACAATCCTGGATGCGCTTATGTTCCTTTGCGGAAGCCTTCAAGTCTTCCTTTACTAACGCCCCATTTGACGGTGCCACTCTCTTTGGCCCCAAAGTAAAGGAGACCCTTACCCGGTGTGAACAGGAGGGAAAGACTGTCTGCTGTCGGAGTCCGTTTTTCCACCCCAACCAGACCGTACCCCAAAGGGCAACGTGGTGGAAAAATGTGGTTTTGAAAACCCCAAGGATCTTTCCCAGGCACACAGGGTGATGCCCCCTCTAGAGGCAGAGGAGGGGGCAGAGGTGGAAGACGCCGCCCTGGCAGCAGAGTGGGTCCGCAACATCAAGGTGACAGGGAGACACTCCCTGGTAAACCTTTCCAGCACTCCTGAGAGGAGGCCCGACTGTCCTGCTCTGGAGGCAGTCGGGGGTCGCTTAGCTTTATACCCTCAGGCCTGGCAAAATATAACTACAGACAAGTGGGTAAAAAGCGTGGTTACCAGAGGTTACAACATACCCTTTCTATCTCATCCCATCCCAAAGAAAAGACTCCCAGATGTACCGCCCCATCTGCGAGAGCCAGCAGCTATAGAAATTTCAAAGCTGCTAGAAAAAAGAGTCATCCAACCAGTCCCAGCGGACCAGCAAGGATTCGGGACTTACTCAAGGTTCTTTTTAGTTCCAAAGAAAACAGGGGACTGGAGGCCCATTCTGGACCTAAGCTACCTCAATACCTTCGTCAGGAAAGAAAAGTTCCGAATGGTCACGCTTCAATCGATCCTTCCATTCTTACAGAAGGACGACTGGATGTGCTCAATAGATCTAGAGGATGCATACTACCACATCAAAATGGCCAGGGCATCCAGAGATCATCTGCGCTTCCGGCTGGGGGCCAGTCACTTTCAATTTCGAGCCCTGCCCTTTGGTCTGACCTCAGCCCCCAGGGTCTTCACCAAATGCATGGCAGTGGTAGCGTCTCACTTGAGACGCCAAGGATTCCAGGTGTTTCCGTATCTGGACGACTGGCTCCTTTCTGCCACCACCCAGCGTCAACTACTACAGGCCAGAGACTTTGTTCTTCAACTGTGTGTTCACCTAGGGATTTCCGTAAACTTCGAAAATCCTTACTTCAGCCATCACAAAATATCTTGTTCATAGGAGCAGAATTAAACACACGCCAGTTGATTCTGAGGCTTCCCCCAGAAAGGATATTATCACTTCAGACTCATATACGTCTTCTACTCTTGTCAAGGAAATCTCCTGCAAAACTAGTACTGAAGGTGTTGGGCCTCATGTCAGCCTCCCTTATTGCAATTCCCTTGGGAAGGCTGCACATGAGAGTCCTCTGCTGTTTGCACAATGGTCGTTTCAACAACTACCGCTAACACACGAGATTCTTATAACAAAGACATGCAAAACAGATCTAAACTGGTGGCTTCAAACGTGCAACCTTTCCAAGGGGAGACTGTTTGTGCTACCCACGCCCACAGTTACGGTGACCACGGACGCTTCCCTGATAGGGTGGGGGCATCTTTCAGGGACAGACAGTCCAAGGCGAATGGACCAATTTGGAGTACAATCTGCACATCAATGTTCTAGAGTTGAGGGCAGTGTTTCTAGCGTTGCAACACTTTGCTCCCCTTCTTCCTCTAGGGACTATTGCAGTTCAGACGGACAACATGTCGGTAGTCTGGTACATAAACAAGCAAGGGGGAACCAAGTCCTATCAGCTATGCAGAGAGGCCATGAGAATTTGGCAGTGGGCGGAGTCCACGGGTCGCTTTCTAATAGCAACGCACATCCCGGGGTCATCCAACGTCATAGCCGACAGGCTGAGCAGAGCAATTCTGTTACCGCACGAGTGGTCCCTAAAACAGTCAGTGGCGAAAAGGATTTTTCGCACGTGGGGCCAGCCTTCCTGCGATCTGTTTGCTTCTCCAATGAATGCCAAATGCAGGAGCTACTTTGCCCTATTACCCCCTCCAGGGGAAGTCCCCAGGGACGCACTGGTTTACGATTGGCCCCCGGGACTCCTGTACGCATTTCCTCTGATATCAAAGTTTCTCCAGAAAGCCAGGAACCTACACAGGACAATAATCCTCATTGCCCCATTCTGGCCTCGTCAAATTTGGTTTCCCTTCCTGAAGATACACTGCATTCGGGGACCCTGGATTCTGGACCCAGAGCCAGACCTATTGACTCACTCGTCAGGGGTTCCCCATCCCGCGCTCCTGTCCCTCCATCTAGCAGCTTGGCTGCTCCAATTCCCAACTTAGCCAGGTCTGATCTTTTGTCACCAGCAGTCCAGGATATATTGGTGGCTTCGCATAAAGCTTCCACTACTAAAACATATGCTAGCAAATGGAAGCGATTTGTATTCTGGGCGAATACACACCATGTGGATCCTTTTATAGCTCCTTTGAATAAGATATTAGAGTTCTTAACGGACTTATTCCATCAGGGTGCTTCTCCTGCTACACTAAGAGTTCAATTGGCTGCCATTTCAATTTCCATGTGGAAGAATGTGGAGCTCCTGTTATGGCTCACAGACTTTGTAAAGCCTTTTAAAAGGGTTTTTCATATTAGACCACCGGTCAGATCTCCTACGTCACCTTGGAGTCTAAACTTATTGTTATCTAAATTAATGTTGCCCCCCTTTGAACCTGCCTCTTCTTGCCCATTAAAATTTTTATCCTGGAAAACTCTCTTTCTGGTAGCCATTACTTCCTCTAGGCAAGTATCTGAACTTCAGGCTCTCTCCATCAAGCACCCTTATTTGATCTTTCACTCTGACAGAGTTTCTCTTGAACCAATTCATCCTTCCTCCCTAAAGTGTGTTCTATTAACAATATTAATCAGTCCATTGAATTACCCACTTTCTTCAAAAACCACTCCAACAAAATGGAGTATATGTTACACAAATTAGATGTTCACAGACAGCTAAGATTTTACTTGGATAGAACAAAAGATCACAGAAAATCAGATCAACTCTTTGTGGCTTTTGCTGATAGCAGGAAAGGACTTGCAGTTACCAAAAGAACTCTTTCTAAATGGTTAACGGATTGTATAATCTATGTCTACGATTCTTCAAATCAAACCCTTTTACACAAACCCAAAGGACATTCCACAAGGTCAGTGTCTACATCTTTGGCTCATGCAGCCCGCCTACCACTGGACGATATTTGTGCAGCTGCTACTTGGTCTAAGCCACATACATTCATTTCTCATTATAAGGTAGACAAGGTTTCTAGGGACAGGGCAACCTTTGGTTCCACTGTGCTCAAGAACGTCCTCCCGTGAGTTCCTCAGGAACAAGGAGCTAGGGACGCTACCCATGTGTAAGAACAAACGGCGAGATTGAACACTATCACATATAGAAGTTATGTCCTTACCATAACGCGTTCCATGTGGAGTGTTCATCTCGCTTTGTTCTTACAGTCCCACCCTCCCACCCTTAGGAAGAACGTTCTTTGATGCCTGGCCAGGAGCATTCTGCTACTGTTGCAATATTGTGTACATAGTTGGCATATATATATTTATATGTGTCTGTTTGGATATATATATATATAGTTATGTGTAGATTCTTTCTGTGCATATGTGATGTAAGCATGAATGTGCTATTCTGTAGATTGGTTTGCTTGCAAACTAGATCTGAGGTAAAGGCAGAGGGGGATTGTGGGTATTAGATTGTCTCGAGCTTCTTCTCGATGCAGAGCTTGCAAGAGGCCGGCACGGAGCCGAGGATCGGCTCCGAACCCATGTGTAAGAACAAAGGCGAGATGAACACTCCACATGGAACGTTATGGTAAGGACATAACTTCTATTTCTTGTTTTTCAAGTATTCCAATCTCCTGCCACTACTTAGCCCTCCTAACAACTGATTGTGTAATACTATGTAGCCTTACTAGAGCCCTAACTCTAACCCGAACCCTAAAACTTCCACCCAATTCCTAATCCCAGTCCTCACTCCCCAAGCCTAAAACTCCTTTTCTACTGCCTAATCGTAAAACTTCCCTCCTGCTCACTAAACTTAAAGCTTCCTAAATGAAAACCCCCCTGTACTACCTCCCCAAGGCTGCCACACTTAACCTTGCTCAAACACAAATAAATGCATTCAGGTAAGTTGTGGTAACTGCTTTCCCAAGGTCATATTTAAGTTTAAGCATTAGTGGCAGCCTACATGAGTTACAAGATGCTTCAAAACAGTGGCTCCTATTCATTCAGTCCATGTGATCTGCCCTGTGGGTCTTTGAGCCACTTGAATCCGACTTGGTAGCATTAGTGATCTAGCATTGAGTCCCTTTAAGATTTCCCCTCCCATCATGCACTGGTGCCTAGAATTACCACAGATTTCATTTGCTACCATTGTAGCCAGATGCAGATCTCCATCACTCAGTGAAAGAAAAGTGTTCCACCTCATTCTTCTTGTTACTTCAACACTATTTTTGTGCCTTTCTCTTCTGATAGGTTTTTAGTAAGGGTATAAATTTAATGTTTATAGGCTATTTTAAGCACCCCTTTTTCTCTCATTCTTTCATGAGTGGTACAGAAGAAAAAAATATATATTTATTTTATTTTACTTTTGTTTACCAGAAAAGTCCAACTGGGTGAAAAATTCATTTTCAGCGGAGGCCTGGGGAGAAACACTCCACATACAATCAATCAATCAAACAATATAAGAAGGACATATCAAGGTTTCATGAACACATGTTAAGGTGATACACAGGAAATCAGCACTTAACTGGAGCAAACATCTTTTAATGTACAAAAACAGACCGGTTTCGGCCCAATGGCCTTTTTCAATGTAAAACACCATCAATACATGCCACACCTTATATATCCAAATATAATGGAATAATGAAACCCCCATTAAACAATTACAAATGTTCATTAAGTCCAGGTGAAAGCAATCCTCCCAATTTCACAATCCAAGATTTTTCTTTTTTGTTTAATACATTATGCCAACCACTTTTCATTGATCTATGTCCCAAAATTCTATCAATGGCAATAAATTTGAAGGAGGCTGTCTTATGCTCAATAGTATGTTTATATAAAGCATTAGCTGAATATCTATTTCTAATGCTGCTTAAATGTTCTGAAATACGTAATTTTAATGGTCTGGAGGTCTGACCAACATCAAAAGCTGTGCAAGAACAAACTGCCAGATAAACTGTCAAATCACTGTTACAGTTACCAAACATTCTTATGGAAAAAACTTTAGATGTGTTTCTACTTGAAATTTCCTTTGTTGGGCAAATAAATTTACAGAAAGAACAATGGCCACAAGGAAAACATCCAACCACTTGTGTGCCATCTATAGTGGTTTGTACAGAGTGTGTTAAAGGCAAAAATGTTTATAATGACTAAAATAGCTACCTAAAGTTTTACCTTTACGAAAAGAAAAAGAACATCTTTGACTTAATAACTCACATAATCTATCATCTGTCAAAAGAATGTCCCAATGTTGTTGTACCAAAATCTAAAAACCCAAGACTGTTTCTGCCATAGGTAGTAAATCTGATCTTGTTATCTGAGCAAAGGCCATGACTTCCATATTTAAGAAGCTCACTTCTTGGAAGTGATTGTACCTCCGTACTAGTCTGCCTAACTTTAGCCATTGGGTAACCACGTTCAGCAAAACGATTTATTAAGTCTTTATCAAAATGTATATAATCTTCAGTATTTGAGCAGATTCTGTGTATTCTCATAAACTGTGACTTGGGTATAGTGGCCATGATATGTTTAGGATGACAGCTGGAGGCGTGAAGTAACGTATTTGAATGGTGAGGTGTTCTATATAATGTGCTCGACAAAGTCCCATCAGATAGTTTAGATACAGTAACATCTAAAAAGGAGATAGATGAAACATTGTAATTTGCTGTAAATCTGATACCCCACTTGTTTTCATTCAAATATACTGGATGAATTCCTGTAAATATATATAGTCTGACTTCCACACCATTCAGCAGTCATCCAAAAATCTACGCCAGATGTCAATTTCTCCAAGAAAAGTATTATGATGTATATCATATATAATTATCTGTTCCAAATACCCCATGAAAAGGTCAGCATAAATGGGTGGAAAAAATGGCACCAATAGCTGTACCCCTCAACTACAAAAAACATTTGGCATTGAAGAAAAATACATTTTTAGATAACACATGCTCAGCCAAGCATAACAAAATGTGATGAAGCCAGGAATATATATAAGGGCATTCTATCTAACCAATATTCTAAAGCACATAAACCCACCTAATGAGGAATACTAGTATACAAGGACGTAACGTCCAATATACATAATAACCAGTTTGACTCCAATTGGGCATCAGAAATTATGTTCAGAAATTCAGTAATGTCCTGTATCCTGGCTCTCACCCCCGATAACAATGGCTTTAAATATATAGTAAGGTAAGCAGACAGAGGTTCGGTGAGGGAGCCCTTACCAAAGACTATAGGTCTACCAGGGGGCTTGTACATGTCCTTGTAAATTTTAGGAAGGAGATAGAAATATTGAGAAGATGGATCTTTAAGTTTCAGATGAAACATAGTACATTTATCTACAATTCCCTCACTAACAGCAGACTCCAAAAATGCATCAGTTTCCTTTTTGAAATCAAATCATAGGGCATGCAAGTATAAAATGTACCATCTTGTAACTGATTGTTTGCTTCAGCAACATACAAAGATTTATCCATTATAACTGTTGCTCCACCTTTATCAGCTCGAACGATAGCAATATTTTTATTATTTTTCAACTGTGTCAAGGCATTCATTTCTTCTGTAGACAAATTTAAAGAAGAAACATGTTGTCGACCGTTTAAACCAAAGTGCAACTCTTTGAGTTTACACTTTTGAAATACCTCCAAGTTCTTATTCATGGGTGGAACAAATGTTGATTTATTAAACTTGAAGCCACTGTTCTCACTAACGCATTCAACATTCTGAAAATATAATTTCAAATTGAGCAGTCTGCAGAATGCATATAAATCTTCTACAAAGACATCTTCCGGGACAAAAAACCCTGGAATAAATTTCAGGCCTTTGCTCAGTAACAAACACTCGGATTCAGGCAGAACCGCTGAAGATATGTTAATCACATTACTTGGAGACCCTACCTGGGTTTTAGAAAGTTCAGCATTGCCTCCAGAGACCCATCGATTCCTGTTTTTGGACCTATGTTTCCTACCCCCCTCCTTACTTTACTAGAGATAAAGGGGCCAGATCAGAATTAAGTGGCAGATTGTCTTATACCACAATACAGGACGTTTTGGTAGCTGGTGGCATTTGCTGCCTATCAACTTCTGTATCTGTGTATGAAGAAGAGTCCTCCCCAGAAGTGTCACTCATAGATTTATTTCAAGATGGACTTATTTCTTTTTCTTTTTTGTCCAATGGGCATAAACTCTTTCTGAGCAAATCTAACATTTTTACCTTTTTTACAATTTTTAATATATTCAAAGGGCTTGCCTAATTGGTAGCCCCTTGAATCTCTATTAAATTTATTTATTTTTCTTTCTTTTAAACTTTGTTCAAAAAGGAGCAATTCTTCCCTTAGCTTATTGAAGCATTGTTTGCATATGGCAGAACCTTCAAAAGATTTTACCTTCTCACACGTTTGAGCAACTTCCGTTATATCTAAATCTATTCTTCATTCATAAAAGTCATGTAAAGTTCTAACAAACTGTAAAGAGGTTTTTAGCTGAATATCGGCCCAAGACGACATTAATATGTCATCCGGCTGACCAATTAAAGGTTTAATATGAACTCTTAGGCCCCTAGGAGTAATACCTTTTTCTAAATATGCCTTTAAAAATCTTAAATGCCACACAGAGGATCTTAAATTCTTCATATTTAGAAGTTATGTACTTACCATAACGTTCCATCTGAGTAGGTGGATTCATTTGTCTGCAACCTGTGGGTATGGATCCGATATCGGATCCGAACCGGCATGGTTTATCCAGCTATGGATCCGAGCTCCTAGCTCCTCCCCTCACCCATAATGCCCTGCTCTCCCTACATGACCTCAGATCGAGTGTGCCCTGCACCAACTACCCTAACCAAAGGGTAACACACCCTATGCAGGAAACTGACAAGGCCAGGGGGATAGGAGGGCGGGATGGTTGCAGACAGATTAATCCACCTACTCAGATGGAACGTTATGGTAAGTACATAACTTCTAAATCTGAAGTAGGAGAATTCATTTGTCAGCAACCTGTGGGACAGAGTCCCCAGCTACCTGAATCTTGGGTGGTCCTCATGGAAGGATATTCCGGAGCACCACGGAGCCAAAGGATGCTCTACCTCTAGAAGTGACATTGAGCTTGTAATGAGTAATAAAGGTATGAGATGAAGCCCAAGTGGCTGCTGAACAAATGTCATCCAGAGGAACCCTAGACTTAAAGGCCGCTGAAGTAGAGACAGACCGGGTCGAATGAGCATGGACTCCCTCTGGTGCGGGCCTCCCAGAGGCTTGGTACGCCAACAGAATACACTGAGAAATCCAGCGTGACAAAGAAACTTTGGAAATTGGTTTACCCAGATTGAATTTGGCAAAAGAAATGAACAACTGGTCTGATTGCCTATGACCAGCTGTCCTATGAAGGTAAAAACGAAGCTGCCTGTGAACATCCAAGGAATGCAGCTTGTATTCGCCTTTGTTTTGATACTTAGGGAAGAAAACAGGGAGGTTGATGGACTGATTAATGTTAGCTTCGAAGCTACTTTAGGAAGAAAGGAGAGATTGATCCTGAGGCACACCCGGTTCGGATGAAAAATCAAATAAGGCGGTTTCATGGACAGGGCCTGAAGCTCAGAAACTCTCTTAGCCGAAGTAATGGCTACCAAAAAAGCAGTCTTAAAGGACAAGAATTTAAGATTGACTGTGGCTGCAGGTTCGAAGGGGGGAGCGGTCAAGGCCTGAAGTACCAAGGAAAGATCCCACGGGGGAACCGTTTCTTTGACAGGGGGTCTAAGCAAAAAGGTGCCTTTTAGGAAGGTTTTGCATAACTTAGCCGACATAAGAGACCCTGAATCGTGTCCAACATGGTAATGAGATATGGCCGCCAGCTGAACTTTGACAGTGGAACTACTGGCGCCATCATTAAAGAGAGTAGTAAGGAAATCTAGAACCAAAGGAAGGGGAACCGTGAAAGGATCTAGGCCTTGCCGCTCTGCCCAAATGGAGAAACGCTTCCATTTACTGCGGTAAATTTTTCTGGTAGAGGGCTTGTGGGCCGCTACCAGAATGGCCTTAACTGGGGACGAGATACCGGGAGTTCTGATTAGGAGTGGAACTGGAGCAGCCAAGCAGTCAACTTCAGGTTGTCCAGGTTCGGAGTTGGTAGGTTCGACTGGTGTGATATCAGATCCGAAATGGGATCTAGAATCCAAGGTGGATTCACTGAATGAGACCTTAGGTAAGGGAACCAGATCTGTCGAGGCCAGAACGGGGCAATGAGGATCATTCTGCACCCCAACCGAGAGGCTTTCTGAAGTACTTGTAGCATCAGAGGTAGAGGGGGGTATGCGTAAAGAAGACCGGGAGGCCAAGCATGCACCAGAGCGTCTCTCTCAGAATCCACTGGAGGGGGGATTAGAGCGAAAAAACTGTCGCACTTGGCGTTTAAGGGAGAAGCAAAGAGATCGCAACAGGGAGTCCCCCACTGTGCGAAGATACGTTTCGCTACTTGAGAATTGAGAGACCACTCGTACGGGGAGAGAATGGTGTGACTGAGCTTGTCCGCTAGGATGTTGGTCCGACCCGGAATATGCGTTGCGATGAGAAAGCGGTTGGTGAAGATCGCCCATTCCCACACTCTCATGGCTTCTCGACATAAAGGGTAAGACCTGGTTCCCCCCTGTTTGTTGATGTACCAGACCACCGACATGTCTGATTGAATCGCAATTGTTCCCAGGGGAAGGAGGGCTTGAAGTGCTTGCAACGCCAAGAGCACCGCCCTCATTTCCAGAACATTGATATGCAGGGAGGTCTCTGAATCGCTCCACGTGCCTTGGACCGTCCGGTCCGCAAAATGCCCCCCCACCCGAGGCGGGAAGCGTCCGTGGTCACCGTGGTGAGGGGGGGAGATGCACAAAAGGGGCGGCCCCTGTGGAGGTCCGGAGAATGGAGCCACCATAAGAGAGACCGCTTGCAAGCTTTGCTGATTGCAGTGGGATGATACAGGGGGATCTTGTAACCTCTGGATACAATCCGGAGTACCCAGCGGTCTGATGTAATGGACTCCCATGCCGCTAGGTGCTCCAAGAAACGTCCCCCGACTGCCTCCAGAGTGGAGCAGTCGGGCAACCCCTCAGGGTTGCTGCGTGGGCCGTTCAGAGAAAGGTTCCCTGGACCCAAAGTTCCTGGGAGCCCCTCTGCCCCTAGGGCGGCGTCCTCCCTGTCCTCCTCTGCCGTGGAAGGACTGGTTGTCCAGAGCGGGTTGGGAGTGCTGCGACTTCCAGAACCACATCTTCTGGCCCTTTTGGTTCCTAGAGTAGGACCTCTGGGGCACAGAGAAGCGGACTCCGACGGCAGACAGCGTCTTCCCGTCCTTCTTGCTCTGAACCAAGGTGTTGCGAACCGTCTTGCCAAAAAGGGCAGAACCGTCAAAGGGGGCGTTCGCGAATGACGCCTTGAAGGGCTCCGTAAAATCGCAGTGGCGGAGCCAGGCCTGTCGTCTTGTGACTAGGCCCGCTCCCGCAGCTCTAGCGGCTCCCACGGTAGCGTGGGAAAGTAACCGCATAGAGGTGTTAGTCACAGAACGAAGAGTGGCCATACGGGTGGAGTGCATAAGTTTGTCCTCCTCCGATATGGACTCTGGGGGGGATGCAGCATATTCCTTGATAAGATTGCGCTGCATCCTAATGACATGTGCCAAATAGTTGAGCGCCCTCACTGAGAAGGTCGCTGAACTAAAGATTCGCTTCCCCAAACGGTCCATCATCCGAGACTCCTTGCTCGGGGGATGGACTGAGGGACTCTCCTGGGCGAGTTCCCTCTTAGTGGCTGCTGCCGACAACATGGCATCTACCGGGGGTCCCTTGCTTCAGTGGGCACGGTCAGCAGGGGGGGGCTAAGGATCCTGTCGGGCCTCTTAGGGATTGGCTCCACGGTGTCTGGGTCCCTCCACGCCCTGGTGGTAATAAGGTCCATCAGGGGGTCGGCAGGAGGGGACACCCAAGAGGTAGACGGGCCCACTTCAAATGCCTCCAAAAACACTGACTCGTCCGAGGAAGACTTTGGGGCAGACCACCCACCTCTAATCCGTAACATTTCCATGATGTCTCCGAAGGAGACATCCTCAGGGGGTGATCTTGGGGAGCCTTCCCCTTCCTCCAAGTCAGTGTCTTCGGTTAAGGACTCGGGGAAGTCTATGTGCCTCCTCTTACACGAATGCTTGCGAGGTGCTTCCTCGGGGGGGCTGTCCGAGGAGCCCTCACCAGCAATATCCAGAACCACAGGAACTGCTTGGGGCAGTGAAGCGGGCTGTCCCAGTGGCCAGGTGATGGAAGCCTGGCCCAGAGCAGATGGAGTGTGGGACGGAGCCAAAGCAAGGGCCGGGGGTCCGGATGCCCTCAACAGAGCCCTCTCCACTACATCAAAAGCCGAGTGGGAGCCAGCCTCGACAATAGGATCCGAAAGTCAGCTCCCCCTTGGATCCGATGAGCGGATCGGAGCCGGCGCCGAGCCCCTCGGATCCGAGGGACCAGTGTGCTCCGACAAGGACGGCGCCGAAGGCACACTGAGTCCCTCGGATCCGAAGCTCGGGCCAAGGCTCCGAGAGGTCAGATCCGTCAGATCCGAAGTACCCAGTACTGTCGGCGCCGACCCACCCCCGGCTCCGAGGCTGCCCGGCTCCGAGCGCTCCGAACCCGGGTAGCGGGTCGGAGAAGGCGCAATGGGCTTAAAGAATGGGGTCGAGCTCCCCGCCGGGGGGGGGGGGGAGGCAGGAGCACTCCCATCTGCATCTGGGCCTGGATGAACCTTCGCATCATCCGGTCCAGATCAGCATCGGAGAGGCTGTAAGTAGACCTCGACGAGGCTACCGAGGTAGGCCTTGAGTGCCGCCTCGATAGCCTCGAAGGAGGTCGGGTCTCCTCATCCTGAGGCTCCGGTGAAAAGCACGGGGACCGGAGCTGAGGAGGGGGAGAGCCAGCTGCCAGAGAGGCCGGAGGAGAAGCCTGCTTAGCCGGTGGGGCCGAAACGGAGGTCTCGGCCCGCCGCTTGTGGTGCTTCTCTCTCCGGTCCTTTTTCCTGGCTTCCCTCTCCTCCGACCCTTTGGCGGGAGTTTGAGTCCCAGGTGGAGGAGGGGGAGCAGGCAAGGCAGGGACTGCCGAAGCAGTGACCACCAAGGGGGCGGGGGCCGAAGCCGAGTCTGGGGGCAAGAGTCCCGCCAAGACCTGCTTCGACCTCCGCTCCTTCAATGCCCTGGGGTTGAACCCTGCACAGATTGAACACCCTGAAGTGAGGGGTTCAACCCCAAGGCATCGAATGCACCGAGTGTGGCCATCAGCAGGGGAAAGCTTATGGCCACACTCGGAGCACTTTGAAAAAATTGCCTTTGGGGCCTCAGACATAACTATTTTTTTTTTTTTTTCTTAAAAATAGTAATAATAAAAGAAACTAAAACACTCACACAAAGGCCCCAAAAAAGACACACACACACACACACAACTACGTACCAGAGAGGGAAGGGTAAAAACTATGTTTAATTAACCCAAAAAATATATAGACAGAAGGGAAACCTATAACTTTCACACAACTAAATAAAATTTAAAGTTTTAAAACCCTTAAATAAGAATATATAGAACTTAGCTTATGGAGCTCTGACGACCCAGCCTTCACCATGCGCGGCAAACTAGATCTGAGGTCGTGTAGGGAGAGCAGGGCATTATGGGTGAGGGGAGGAGCTAGGAGCTCGGATCCATAGCTGGATAAACCATGCCGGTTCGGATCCGATATCGGATCCATACCCACAGGTTGCTGACAAATGAATTCTCCAACTTCAGATGTTTAGTTAGCTGGTCAAACAATGATGTACACGTTTGATCAGGACTACTTATTGCCTGACTTCCCATATTGTTTGTATTACCCATCCCAAAAACTAGGATATCTTCTTTATCCGCTGATAAGCTCTTTAAAATAGCAGTTAAATCCATAATTTGAGAAAGCTGACGGTTTAACACTTTGGTTAATAAAACCATACAATATTATGTATTGCACATAAATGAAAGTTTTTTTTTCTTTCACAAAAAACAACTTAATTTACTACAAACAAAATGACAGTTGATAGTAAAACTCCAAATATTGTAATATGACAAAAAAGGAGCTTTATAATGAAAAACATCTTAACAATTTACATGCAATTACAATAAACCAAAAATACTATAATGATGTATATTCCATAACACCCAACAGTTCTACAGTTCAGTGGAGCTATAGCATGGTCCAGAGAAACATTTTAAACATATAAATATATCTCAAATCTCCAGGAATTTCCAAAAACATTCAGTCATTAGCAAGGATGTTTAGGTCCATGTACATATTATCCAAGATTTGTTGAGCTCATAATTGCATCAAGCAGAATGGTATTCACCTCTTCCATTCAGTCATCACCATAATCTGAAGAACTGATGGTATTCACCTCTCGCGGCCTTCCTAATATTTGAACTATGCCCAACAATCTTGTAAAAAATATAATTTGTAGTGCATATATTCTTAAGCACCACAATCAAGTTCATGAACAAATATTACTCGCTAATAATCTCCCTAATAAAAGGAGAAAAAGTTCTTGAAAAAAAGTTCCATAGAGCCCCTCATCTCCGATAAACACGGTAACTCTGGACCACAAAAAAACACCAATCCTTTCTTTTTCATGTAATGTTATACACCACCAAAATCATTCCTTTGCAACCCCACTTTTGAATGTATAAAAATACATCACCGTCTGTATGTTAAAAACTGTATTCTTTCCACCAGCTTTCAAATAAGAAAAAATGTTTTATAATGGAGAAAACGCCGTAAATAGCTTACCAGTTTTAGTAATACAATGATATGCAGTCAGAAATTTAACGCCAAATCCTTCATTTGCGACCCAACTTCATAGTTCATAAGAATGGCATCACAGTAAAGCAGAAGAGGCCCAAACAGTTTAAAAAAAAAAAAAAAAAAAAACAATGACTTAGCTGTATGTTAGTATGAAGCAGACAGTTACCGTCCAAAGGATTCCGCTTGTATTAAATGAAATGATATCTTGTAAAACCAAAAGAATCCACCACGATGTGTAGAAATGTAGAAGGCTTTTTATTAAACAAAACTGGAATAAAAACGAGCGCTTTCACATACTCCAAGTATGCTTCATCAGGTTATAACAAAATGTTAAGACCCCTTGGCTTATATACAAATTCAAATGCTGACTGTTAGTTCAATTAACTTCATTATTCAATTAAATGATTAATCATACTACTTGGCATTAAAAGAGACAGAAAGTTAATTCTACCTACAGTTCTTAAACAATTACTATAAACTATAAAAATACCAACGTAGGTAGCAAATTCTTTTGAGAATAATTTCTAAAAACATATTACACCAGATGTAATGCCATAACTACACAAAAAAGGTATTACAATAGGAAAAATATATGTTAAATTATATTGAATAATACAGCATAGAATAGCATAAAATATAATAAAATGAATGATTAATGAATAAATAAATACAATTAATTCTATATATCAACATCTCATAAACCACATATATATCCTAATGGCTAATATAAAATCACCACTAACTATATATAAATGAATATAGAAACAATATATACAGAAAAGATATAATATCAACCTTGTTATCTCACAGTAATTAAAAATGTATGTATATAAAATAATCAAAATAAAGTAATAAATAATAAACTATATCTAGTAAATGATGAACCCCAAATATTTAATCAATTGACATTGATCTACAACAAATTGTTATTATCAAAAGTTGTATCATATATAGTACTTTGATATTGTTTAATATATTCATTATTTCTTTGTAACTCATTATTATCTACGTGCTGCTAATATAGGTTTAATGCTAATAGCAGTGTTAAGTCCAGGTTCTATATGTGCCCGCAGCCTGAAGATCCATTCTAGCTCAATTTTCTCTAAAAAAATTCATATTATCACCACCTCTCATAGTTGGTTTTATTATTTGTAAAACTCTAAAATTAAAACTATGGTCATGATACATGTTAATATGCTTGGCTAAGGCATTAGTTAGAATCATTTTCCTGATTTCATATACATGGTTGTATATACGGTCCCTCAGTCTCCTAGAGGTTAGCCCTACATAATATGCTTGGCATTTGGTACAGGTAGCCAAATAAATCAAATTTGTGGTGTTACATGTAGCATATAAAGTGGATCTATATGTGTAATTCAAAGTTGGTACTATGAATTCCTTCTCTGTTGTAATTAACTTACACATATTACATTTCTTACCTGGCCAAGTTCCCATCAAGACCCTAGTCTCTCCACCTTTCAAAGGCCTACTGACCTTCTTATCAATATACAACCAACGCTTCAGGTTCTTGCTATTTCTATACCTGAAGTGTGGTGTTAAACCTATTAGTTTTCTCAATTCAGTATCTATTAGTAGGATATCCCAGTTTTTCTTTATAATCTCTACAATATTACAATTATCATTTGTATACCTGGTAGTAAAAGGTACCATGTTCATTTTACTATTAGGAAAACGTTGTAGAGCCTTATGTACCCTCTTAGCTTTGTAATCTCTATTGTTATAAGTAGCTTTAATAGCATCAGAATGATGTCTATCACTAGGGTCTTCAATAAAGCTCGATGGGTAGCCCCTATCAGTGAATAACTTGTTTAAGATGTTTAGCTGTTTATTTCTTTCAGATATCTCAGCACATAGCCTGGTAATCCTATTTTTTTTTTGTTTTTTTTACTATGTTAGGAAAAATAAACCTAGGATGCATGCTATTATATTGTAAAATAGCATTTTTCCAACAAGGTTTTCTAAACAATTTGGTAGTAAGAGAAACTTCATCAACCTTCAAAATAGAAATGTCTAAAAAGTCAATTTTTGTCCGTGAGTAATCTAAAGTAAACCTTAAAAAATCTGTAGTTGTTTCTAGATAGATAACCAAATCCTCTAATGCAGACCACTCTCCCTTCCATAAAATAAGAACATCATCTACAAAGCGTCTATATAGTATGATGTCCTTCATATGCTCACTATTAAACAGATGTTTAGATTCCCAATAATACATTACAAGATTTGCATATGAATTTGCGCATGGGGTACCCATAGCTACACCCCATATTTGTATGTAGGGATTATCTTGAAATAAGAAAACTTTATTATTTAGGACCAGATCCAATAAAGTGCATATTAATTGTGTATCCTTATGTAAAGATTTATCATCAAGTAGTATCTCTCTTACTGCCTCTACACCATAATCATTAGGTATAGTTGTAAACAAATTTTTAACATCTAACGATGCTAGTACCAGAGTGGATTGTATGTCTTTTCCTTTTTCTAAGTGTTCAATATCACTCAATAGTGAATAGGTATCTCTCAAAATGGTAGGTATCCGTCTCACAATATGTCCTAATTTAGATTCCAAGTAGCTAGAGATATGTTCAGTAACCCATTTCTCTTCTGCCACTATTGGTCGCATAGGTGGGGGATGTTCTGCCTTATGCATTTTGGGAAGTCCTTTTATGTTTGGAATAGTAGGTATATCTATCAAGAAATAATCATATAATTGTTTAGTTATTTGTCTACACACAAGTAAATCATAAAGCGTTCCATGAATTATACTTATAATCTTTTTTAATTTGTTATTATCAATTCTCTCATATTTTTCATCATCACTTAGCATTTTCAACATTAATTCCTCATAAAAGGGGGTATCTAACAAGACAACCCCCCCTCCCTTATCAGCAGGTCTTATTGTTAATGACGAGTCTTTAGTTAAATTCAATAACGCTTGATGTTCATCACCATTAAGATTATAAAAAATGTTTCCACATTTTTTACCTCTTGCTCCATCTGTGAAATATCTATAGAAATCATTCTCACACATCTGTACAAAACAGCTAACATTTGGCAAAATTTCTGGTACAAAAACACTTTTTTTCTTGAAACATTCATCATTGTTAGCATCATAGCCAATTGAAGCATGTTATCAGAATTAGTGACAGACTCATGCAATCAGACTCCTGTGTAATGATAGGACAGTATTCATAATCTCGGCCTATGAACCACAGCAGGGTTCCAACAGTGAAGAAAATAGCACATTCAGACAGCAGTTGCAGGACCAACTAGGTAAAGAAGGACAACATGAATGGACAAAATGAATCTTTAAACATCATTTTCAGGGTTACTGTTCTCGCAAATACTCGCAGGTCTGTTAATAGCTCTGCTAGCTTGCTACCCTGGGAAGGAATAAATGAAAGTCCCTTATTTAACAAACTACATTCACTATCTGTGAGAAAATGACTTGACTGTATGTCAGATAATTCAAACCAGTACTTGCCCAAATGAAGGTAGAGCCTCTGAGACCACAAAAATATCTTGCTTCTATTCGTTTAGAGAACGATTGCTTGTCCAAAGTGACTCTTTAGAAAGCAAATCCTTCCACCTCGTATGGCATAAGCACAATAAACAGAAATATCAAATACACCACAACACAACTGCAGCAAAACCCTTCAATACTCCACATCTTCTTGATGAATATAAATAAAGTGTAAAACCAGTTGACCATACATAATATGAATGACTGCTTCATACGTTTAGTTTTACTAGGGTTAAGTGTGAGCTGGGATTCTGTAATCCAGGATTCTGTGGGAGAGAAGGACTCTGAGTTATATCTTGCAGTTGCTGTATGAATGGGGGTAGGACATATATGTGTAAAATTGTCTTCATATTGGACTAAGGAGGCAAGAGAAGTAACTGTGTTCTGTTTATTTGCAAACAGAATAGAGACTGGGACCAAGAACAGAACCCTTGGATATCCCCAGTGTAACTAGAAGTAGAGGGGAGAGCTGTTTTTCCCATTTTACAGCTTGTTGGTGACCTGTCAGTTTTTGAAACGTAAATGCAGAGAGACTGAGATTAAGGCTAGAGAGTACCGTCAGCAGTTTGTCATGGGAGAGTGTCAAAAGCCTTTGACAGATCAAGAAAGATAGTTGAAACTATTTTGCCTTCATTCCTACATTGATTTGCAATGTTAGTGAAACTAAGGAGGGCAGCTGTAGTGCTATGATTAGGTCTAAATCCATGTAGTGTTGGTGCTAATAGGCTTTTTGTGGAGAGGTAGTCCAGAAGTTGATAATGTATACACTTTTCCGGAATTTTGGATAGAGGGGACAGAATGGCAGTAGGCCTATATTTAGGAAGCTCTGTAGAGTTGCCACCTTTATGTAGAGGGATTATGTATGAAATTTTCCAGAGCGATGGGATTTGCTGCTCGGTGATAAAACAATTGATAAATATTGATACAGGGTAGGAAATGGCATCAGCAGATAGCTTTAGGTATTCAGTTGATAAACTTGTCAGCTGCTATACATGTTAGTTTAAGTCTTCTAAGAAGTTTTTTGTTACTTGTTGAAACAGGCTGGAATGAAAAGGTACTTTTATTGCCTTTTGCTGATAAGTCTGTTGTCGAAAGGGAGGAGCTGTTGTTTTTGGAGAGTGACAATATGCTTTTAGTGAAGTATCTATTAAACTGCTCTGCTATAGTATCCAGGTTGTTTGAGGAAGGGGGGGTGTGGGGTTGATGCTTGGCCGAGGTATAGGACTGTTTTTATTGCTGAACAGAATTTTTGCTGGTAATGTTCCATTTCGATATTGGTGTAGTAGTTTAGTTTATCTTGTTTAATTTTTTTGGCTTTGTTTCTGAGCTCTTGGCATGCTAGATGATTAGACTGAGATTTATTTCTGTACCATCTTACCCAGGCCTTTTCTATCTCTCAGTTTGAGTAGAGCTTTGGTATCCTTAGTTTACCAAGGGGCATAGTCTGACTTTGACCGTATTGTCCTGGGTGGTGCTAATTTGTCAAATATACTGAGGAAGGTGGAGTTGTAGGGGTAAGTCCTTTAGATGAGTCCAGTTACAGCGACTGAGTACAGACATAAAGGTTTAAGAGCTGAAATTTGTCTTATTTCGAATATGACGATAAATGGTGTGTTTGAGAGGATATGTACATTGCCTGAGTAAATAGATTGGTATGTGGTCACTAAGATTGTCGGGGAGACCACCAGAATACTGTGAATCGGATGGTTTATTAGTCAGCCCAGTCTAGGATGGACTGTCTGAGGTTTTGTCTATTCTAGTGGGAATTTGAATGATTTGAGTAAAATCGTCTAAGTTTATATGGTTAGTGGGATACCTTGAGTTACAAGTAAGGCAGTCGGTATTAAAATCACCCATGATTGTTTCTTGGGGTAATGTTTTTGACATCCAATTCAGTATATGCTGTATAGTGGTCAGGTTATTGCCAGGTAGAATATAATGTGCCTACCATTACAAAGTATTTTTTGGAATTAATTTTCAGTTTAGTGTAGAGTATTTCAGCGTTCTTGAAATCTGGGATAGTTTGATCTAGCTGTGCAATGTGAGGTTGTTTTTAAATATTGCTGTTCCTTCACCTCTTTTGTCCTTTCTATCTACCCTAAGAATATTGTAACATGGAGGAATAATTTCATTGTCATCAGTATCTGGCTTTAACTAGGTTTTGGTTAGCAGTACTATATCAGGTGAGTAGTGTGAGAGGGTAGTGTGGAGTTCTTCTGATGTTTATATATAGTAGTAAAAGTTAGGATACCTTTCTAGGTAGGTTTAAAATACTTTGAGGCAAGAGGGAAAGAGGTGTTTATTAGAGGTGTGGAGGTTGTGGGTCCAGGGTTTGGATGGACATCGCCACTAATTACAAGATGAGATGCTATGTTTACAAGGGTGTTAAAGAATTTGGTTATATTTATCATACCTGAAGGACGTGTGGTGAGACTTGAAGGGGTATTATGGTATAGGTGAAATGGTCAAAGAGTTTATACTTGTAGATGGCTGGTGGTATCACGAAGTGTGTGTGATTTATTTGTTTTGGTCATGGGTTTAGAATGCCATGGTGGGATAGCTGGATATTTAGTTGGGAGTGATAGGTTAGATGAGTAGCTAGTGAGAGAATTATAAATGTCATAATATATAAGGATATCATTTGGTACTAATTTTAGTGAGGTGATTAAAGTTGTGAGGTATAGTTAATAGGAATACTTTAGGTGTTTGCCAATGAGTTAATTGAAGATAGGTATTTAGGGAGTTAAATTCAGTGAATATATTTTGGTGGAGTAGACTGTGGTTGTAAGGGTATGGTGCTTGTTTATCCAGTGGATATAAAAAGTGTACACATCCCTGTTTAAAATGCCAGGTTCTTGTGATGTACAAAAATGAGACCACAATAAATCATTTCAAAACCTTTCCCATCTTTAATGTGACCTATAACCTGTACAATTTAATTGAAAAACAAACAAATCTGTTGGGGTAAAAATATAAAAAATAAAAAAAACGTACAATACGCTGGTTGCATAAGTGTGCACGCCCTTAAACTAATACTTTGTTGAAGCATCTTTTGATTTAATTACAGCATTCAGTCTTCCTGGGTAGGAGTCTATCAGCATGGCACATCTTGACTTGGCAATATTTGCCCATTCTTCCTTGCAAAAGCACTCCAAATCTGTTAGATTGCGAGGGCATCTCTTTTGCACAACCCTCTTCATGTCACCCCACAGATTTTCTATTGGATTTAGGTCTGGGCTGTGGCTGGGCCATTGCAAAAGTTTAATTTTCTTCTGGTGAAGCCATTCTTTTGTCGATTTGGATGTATGCTTTGGGTCGTTGTCATGTTGAAAGGTGAAATTTCTCTTCGTCTTCAGCTTTCTAGCAGATGCCTGAAGGTTTTGGGCCAAAAGTGACTGTTATTTGGAACTGTTCATAATTCCCTCCACCTTGACTAAAGCCCCAGTTCCAGCTGAAGAAAAGCAACCCTAAAGCATGATACTGCTACCACCATGCTTCACCGTGGGGATGGTGTTTTATTGATGGTGCAAAATGTTTTTTGCGTCAAATGTACCTTTTGGAATTGTGGCCAGAAAGTTCAACCTTTGTCTCATTAGACCATAACACATTTTCTGCATGCTTTTGAGAGACTTTATGTATTTTGCAAATTTTAACCGGGTCTGAATGTTTTTCTCTAAGAAAAGGCTTCTGTCGTGCAACCCTACCCCATAGTCCAGACATATAGAGAATACGGGAGACTGTTGTCACATGTAGTACACAACCAGTATTTGCCAGAAATTCCTGCAGCTCCTTCAGTGTTGCTGTAGGTCTCTTGGCAGCCTCCCTGACCAGCTTTTGTCTTCTCTTTTCATCAGTTTTGGAGCGACATCCAGTTCTTTGCAACATCACTGTTGTCCCATATTTTCTCCACTTTTTGATGGTCATCTTCACTGTGTTCCATGGTATATCCAATGCTGTGGAAATTTTTTTGTATCCTTCTCCTGACTGATATCTTTAAACAATGAGATCCCTTTGATGCTTTATAAGCTTTCTGTGAACCATGGCTTTTGCTGTAGCAGGCAACTGAGTAAATGTCAGGAAAATCCTACTAGGACAGCTAAACTTTATTTGGGTTTAATCAGAGTCTATTTAATTGATGGCAGGTGTGTACCCAAGAAGACTGAATGCTGTAATTAAATCAAAAGGTGCTTCAACAAAGTATTAGTTTAAGGGTGTGCACACACAAAAGTATCAGTTTAAGGGTGTGCACACTTGTGCAACCAGCATGTTGTACATTTTTTTATTTCTTGTCCCCTAACAGATTTGTTTTTCATTTGAATTGTACAGGTTATAGGTCACATTAAAGGTGGGAAGAGTTTTGAAATGATTTATTGTGGTGTCATTTTTTTATATCACAAAAACCCGGCATTTTAACAGGGGTGTGTACACTTTTTATATCCACTATATATAAGTTACTATTGTTAACTATTGAAGATAATTGCTAGCCAAAAGAAATTTTGAGAGAGAGAAATTGTGGTGTATCTGGGTGTGGTAGAGTAATTAGTTTACATATATGTTGTAGGCAGTGTACTATATCAGGATTGTTAGGAAGGGGAGCTGGATAGGTTGCACATGACTGGTAGGAGTGGCTTGATCAAAATAAATGCAGTTATAGTGGGGGTGGATGGGATTTGGGGGTAGGGTAGTGGAGCATAGTGAGGGCGAATAGAGCAGGTAGACTTCAACTTGGGTTTAGTGAACGGATCACAGACCCTTAGTTCAAGGTAAGATGTTCTTCGTGTTTCACTGTTGCAGTCATTACATTTGGGTAATCCTGCTGGCAGGTTGCCCTCAGCCAGCCTGAATTCCAAAGTCTTGGGTCCTGTGTCGGCTGCTGTCGCCCCTTCCCTGATGTCAGGTCATCAGGGGTATAAAAGATGTGGCAGACGCCATTTTCTTTAGTCTTTCTTGCCGCGCGGTGCCCAAAGCAGTTCGTAAGTGCCAGTCAGCCAACTCCTGAGATTTTCGTGTTCAAGTTTCAGATCCGAAGTCTTCAATAAACCTAAGTACCCCATTGGGGAAACTTTTTTCTTGCTCCAGACCGATGTCAGAAAAAGTTAATTATTGTATTTCTTGTGGGAAGCAACTACCTCATAAGGATTTTCATTCTTACTGTATTCCTTGCCTAGGCCCTGATCACAACGTTTCTGGTTGTCAGTTTTGTGCTAGATTTAATTTAACCAACGCACCATTAAGCGTTGGTATGATTTTGCTTTAAACTATTTTGGACGCCAGTTTAATTATTCAGAAATGTTGTCGGATAGCCATCCAACTACCGGAGTTCACAAGAAACGCAAAGAAAAGGAAAGAGATAGACAACCGAGGCCCAAAACCAATGGCGAAGCTTCTCCTAAGCCAGTCGCTGGTTCTCAGTGAGGCACTTTCGCCACTAGTCACAGGCCGCTACTGACTCCCACGTGGAGTCGGCCATGCCTCTGGAAACTCAAGGTATTGGAGCCTCGGATATTATCCCTTCAAATGGGTCCGGAGCCGCTGAGCAGGCACCGGCTTCTGAGGGTGCATTCAGACCTAAACATCTTTACATCAAACCGACTTCAGCTTCACAGGCAAAGACTTAAGCACCTTCCAAGGCAAAGAAACAAACTCAAGAGCCACGTGATCAGGCCTCTTTGCCCAAAAAACAGATCCTCAAAATGGCCGAAGACTTGATTACCTTGATCAGGGGTTCCCATCCCCCTCCTGATAAGAGGCCTAGGCAAGAGACTGACTATGAATCTTCAGATTAGGTTTCCATTTCTTCTGATTCCTCTTCTGATCAGGAATATTCTCTTATTCTCTTTTCCCCATGAGGATTCTGATGCTGAAGAATCTATACCTTCAGCTTCTCCTCCTGAGAACTATTCTTTTGGGGAAACCTTACATACCAAGAGGGTGCATTTCCACTGGGAGAGCCAAGATTTTTCAGAATCTAAAAAGAGGCTCAGGGATTTCCTTTTACTACCTCAACACAAGCCACTAGCCATCCCACCTGTGTTAGACATTGTAGCTGATGTGTTTTCGGAGTCTAGTCTTACCCCTGACTCCTTACCTCCAGCTTCTGTTAAGCCTGACAGATATTATAGGGTTCCTGACTCTCATAAATTCCTTTTTAAAAACCCTGCTGCAGACCCAGAAACTATTTCTCAGGGTCCCAAAGGAGTTAAGGCTTCCACTGCAAAAAACCCTACCCCTCTGACAGAGATTCTAGGGCACTGGATAGATGGGGAAAAAAGGTTTACACATCTGCTACCTTGGCTATAAGGGCCTTAAACTGTCAGTTTCATATGCTCAAATATCAGCAATATGTCATGGTATTGCTTAAACAGAAAATGTTGTTAAACTCTGAATGTGCAGAAAACAAGGAAATGCAGGATTTATTGCATGCAGCTCAACAAGTTGGAAAGCATAATTTGCAATGTGGATTTGATTCTTTAGAGGCCTCCTGCAGGGCCGCAGTTACAGGTTCTTTAATTAGGAGGCATGCTTGGTTAAAGGAACAAAATCTGCCTGACCATGTTAAAGTCAAATTATTAGATGCACCTTCACAGCATGATACTTGTTTGGTGTTAAGGCAGAAGAAGTGTTAAGAAAATGGAAGACAAAGCTAAATCTATGCAATCGGTCAAAGATTTTTTACAAGTACAGCCACCTAGGTTTAGTAGACACTGGCCAACAAAGAATTGGTCCTTTCCTGTCAGACCTCAAAGGGGCAGATCCAGATGCCTTAGAGGCAGATCCCAGGCGCAAGGTTCATACCACTCAAAGCAATGGGGGGCTTCTACCTCCAAAGTTGGAGAAGACAAATCACAACCATACAGGAAACAGTTCCAATGACTTCCCCCTGCCTGCACCAAGCACTTATCTCCTGGCAGCACCCTTAGGGGGAAATTTTTTTTCACAAAATTGGCACATTATAACCCAGGACAAATGGGTCCTAAATATCGTGTCACAAGGCTACAAGTTCCATTTCCATACCCTGCCAAAGGCAAACGGCTGGCCAGATCTGCCAAAAAAATCAATGAGTAGAGGCATAAAAACAAGTCTCATCCCCCATGGACATGGGGGACATTCAACAAGTACCAGAGCAAGAGCAGGGACAATGATTTTACTCAAGACTGTTCTTGGTACCCAGAAAGGACAAGGCCTGGAGGCCAATACTGGACCTATCTATTTTAAACACATTCCTGGATATACCAAAATTCAAGATGTTGACTTTGCAGCAGCTTCTGCCCATGCTGGGCAAGAACGCTTGGCTTGTGACTTTAGACCTAAAAGAGGCATACCTGCATGTCCCAATCAGACAAATATGCAGAAGATACCTCAGATTCAAGGCTGGCTCAATGCATTACCAATTCTCTGCACTGCCCTTTGGCTTCTCTACTGTGCCCAGGGTCTTTACAAAGTGCCTGGCACCAGTAATTGCATTCTGCAGACAAAGAGGAATACAAATATATCCTTACTTGGACGACTGTCTAATTCAAGCAGAGAACAAGGACATTCTTCTACAGCATCTGGCATTTGTGAAAAGACTTCTAACATGCCTAAGGTACACAGTCAACGAAAAGAAATCAAAACTAGTACCCCCTGAAGAGATAATATTCCTGGGTGCAAGCTTAAATACAACTGCCCAGATGGCTTATCTCACGCCAGACAAAGGCAACTGACTACCTATTTCAAAATGTTGGCAACAAAGGCCCAGTTATCTGCAAGAAAAATTCTGCAGGCTTTGGGCTTCATGGCATCCTGCATCCTACTAATTCCATATGCAAGACTGCATATGAGGAAACTTCAATGGTACCTAAAAGTGTTTGGACTCAACATTGCCACAGCCTGGAAACTATGATTACTCTCATTCCCTGCCTGCAACAGGAGTTTCGATAGTGGGCAAAGGCTTGTCACAAAAACAAGGGACAGCCATTCACATTACCCCCAGCCAGGCAGACACTAGCAACGGATGCATCAGATTATGCCTGGGGGGCCCACATGGCAGGAAGATGCATTCAGGGCACATGGACCTCAAACCAAATGCATCTACATATCAATCAAAAAGAGATGCTAGCAGTTCAAAATGCCCTGACAGCCTTCAAGGACCTACTTCATCCAGGACAACTACTGATAGACAAACAACACCACGGTCATGTGGTATATAAACAAGCAAGGGGGCACACATTCTTACCCCCTTTGCAGACTACCCATGACTTTGTGGGACACAGCATTGACTTACCAAGTACATCTGCAGGCACAATTCCTGCCAGGAAGGAAAAATACTCTGGCAGATGAGCTAAGCAGAAACCTCATGGATCCCTACGAGTGGTACCTGGACCAACAAGTCTACAGCATGATAACAAGAAAATGGGGATGCCCGGACATAGATCTATTTGCCTCCCCTCACAACTACCAACTAAAAAGATTCTGCACAAGGATTTATCACAGACAAGCATGGAAAGTGGACGCCCTATCTTTCAGCTGGAAAAACCTATCAGTATACGCCTTTCCCCCTCTGCCTCTCCTCCCCAAGGTACTCCTAAAGGCCAGACAGGAGAAGCCAAGAATGATACTTATTGCCCCAGACTGGCCCCGCCAGCACTGGTATCCAATACTAAGGAGCTTGTCTCAATGCCCAGCTTGGACCTTACCTCAAATACCTCAGCTACTGGCTCAGCAAAACAGTCAAATCCTACACAGCCAACTTAGAACTTTAAACCTGACATCATGGCTAATAATGTAGTCATACAAAACGCACCTCTCAGTAAAGCTGTGATGGATGTCATTTTGGAAGCCAGAAGGCCTAGTACTAGAAAATCTTATGCTGGAAAATGGAAGAGATTCTGTGCTTGGAACCAGGCACAAGGAACTGATACAGCTGTGCCAAATATTCCTCAGATTTTGCAATACTTAACTGAGATGCTGGACAAAGGCCTATCTTTTTCATCTATTAAAATTAATGCCTCTGCCATTTCGGCTCATTACAATGCAGAGCCACCAATCTTTTCTCATCCCTTATTTTAAAGCAGTACCTCAGAGAGCCAAAAATTTAAGACCTCCAAGGAGATTAGCAATGCCTGCATGGGACAACAACTGTGTCTTGGAAAAACTCACCCTGCCTCCTTTTGAGCCAGTGGCTACTGCTGATATAAAGTTTTTATCTTGGAAAACAGCTCTGCTCCTAGCAATAACTTCTGCAAGGCGAGTTTCAGAGCTACAGGCACTTATGGCTGTGGAACCTTTTATCATTTTTTATCCAGACAGGGTGTCTGAGGACAAACCCAACATTTATGCCTAAGGTTTTGTCCAGTGTGGCTCTCAACCAAACTATTCACCTGCCAACCTTTTACCCAACTCCACAGAACAAGGGGGAGAGAATTCTGCATTCTTTGGACGTACACACACATCTTAGATTCTACTTAGACAGAACCAAAGTTTTCAGCAAGACAGAGCAATTACTAGTGGCATATGCTGTAGCATCACATGGAAAGGCTATCTCAAACCAGACTATTTCAAAGTGGATAGGCCACTGCATTCGTTTCTGCTATGTACACCATGGCAAGCCAGTACCTAAGGGCATTAGGCCACACTCAATCAGAGCTGCAGCCACTTCAGCAGCCTTTCTCAGGGGAGTAACTACCAAGGACATTTTAGAGGCTACTTGGAGTTCAGTGCACACCTTCACAAAGCACTATCATCTGCTATTCTACTCTAAATCCAGGGCAGGCTTTGCCACTGCAGTTCTGCAGGGCCTCATAGCTGCTCCTAATGCTGTTTAGCTCCAGCCTCCCAACCTTAGCTATGGGACTCTACCCAAATGTAATGACTGCAACAGTGAAACACGAAGAACATAGTACAGTTGTGTACACTTACCATAAATGTAGATATTCGAGTGTATTCACTGTTGCCGTCCAGGTTATCCACCATCCCCTTTCTTCTGATGGAACCTAGCTTTCCTTCTCTGATTTATACAACCTACGTGGTGTATTTGCTTGTAGATTAAGGTAAAGTTTATACTGGTGCATGTATTTATATATATATAAATTTTGGCTACCCTTTTAGGGGGCACCTGACATCTGGGGCAAGACAAACTAAAGAAAATGGCGTCGGCCACATCTTTTATACCCTTGACAACCTGACGTCGGGGAAGGGGCGTCAGCAGCCGACGCAGGACCCAAGACTTTGGAATTCAGGCCGGCTGAGGGAAACCTGCCAGCAGGATTACCCAAATGTAATGACTACAACAGTGCATACACTCGAACATCTACATTTATGGTAAGTGTACACAACTATACTTTCCCAGGCACAGTTAAACTCTTTAACACAACGTATCCATTTTTACTTAAATAATTAACTGCAGCAACCTTGTATAAGTGGTCAGGAGTAAGGTGGAGGTTAGGGCATTGGCAGCAAATCTCTAGGATTCTACTAGTATAGATAAGCAGAAACTAGGGGAGGACTTAACTGGGTTTGCAAGAAGCAAGCAACTGACTGTCATGACAGTGTACTCTACAGGTACAGCAACTAATTTCTTTTTTTTTTTTCAAAACAAGTTTATTGTTTTAACATACAAGAGAAATATAACAATTTTATACAAGTAATTAAAAATAGATATGATTATAACATTCAACAAAACAACTAAAGTATTTACAAAGACATCCACTACAATCAGATCAATTAATTAAACTAAAATACCATGCTATTGAAATTAGGATTTTTTTAACAAATTTTGTAAATTATCCCATACAATATAATAAGATGTTTTTCTAGTTGTTCTTGACCTAATTGTGTTTATTTCCATATGGCACACTATATTCATAACATTTTTAAATTCATTGAACGAAGGAGGTGTATCTGAAATCCAATTTCTGGTTATTATTTTCCTAGCCACTGCTAGAGTAGACCATAACAAGGGAAGCTTAACCTTTTTAACACTTTGAGGTACAGGTGTGTTGAATAATATAAGAGATTTAGAAATAATGAAATTATCTGTAAAAAGAGCCTGCAAAAATTCATTAATTGACTTCCAGTATTCTTTCAATTTTATACAGTCATAAAACATATGAGCCCAGTCAGCATTAATTTCTACATTACATCTCTTACATAGATTATCTTTATTATTTATTTTATTCATCATCAAAGGTGTATAAAAAGATCTATGTAAAAATGTCCATGTATAAAGTCTCCAGACATGGAAGACGTAGTTCTATAGGCAGATTCCGATATATATTGTTTATCTTGTTGATTTGGTGGGTCCCCATTAATAGAAGTGAAATAATTCCACTATGTATCTACACTGTAAAAAGTTTCTTGTCTGATAATTTTATGTATGTATGAAAGTTTACCTTTATCAGAAACTTTATGTTGTAAATTTAATATCAAGTAATCAATCAGTGTTGGAATAGATTCTTTAACTGTTATAGACATTAGATCTATTTTATTAATGAGATGTTGTCTAAAGGTCTGAACCTCTAACCAGCAAGTTTCTCTTAGATCAAATTCTTGTTTTAAGAAATCTAGATTTTTAACTTTATTATCAGATATCAACTGATACCAGTACTTTAGATCATTATCTATAGCTAAATGAGTTCCTTCAGAAGTAGATGACAAAAGCATACCCTGAGTATACATTATAGGGAATATAATAAAATTCCATTCCCTATACTTAGGGTGCATGAATATAAAGTTACGATAGCTAATAATAATATTTAATGGGTAACAAACCATATGTTTAGGTGTAATAGGTGAAGTACAAAATTCCTTTAGTAACCATAATATGGAGTTATTTACAGTCATATTTTTATGTGTTAAGGAGATTTTCATGAAGTGCATACTAATTAGCTCCCTATAATCTTTCCATTTTGCGACATATGACTGATCTATTAATAAAGTAATAACTTTTACAATAGAAGAGATAGTATATAAATTAAAGTCTGGAAAAGAAATACCCCCTTGAGACCAGCTATTAGTATGTTTCTTTAATGCATTCCTAGGTCTATTAGGTGCCCATAGGAAATTTAACATTAGTGTATTCAGTTTCTTGATAATTATTTTTGTAGGTGGAAGTATTATTGATTGTATTAAGTATAAAATCTTGGGGAATATTATCATTTTAATAATTGTAAGTCTCTCCTCCATAGTAAAAAACATATTATTCCAGGTATTAAAAAGATTTTGTATATTAAGAAAACAGGTATTATTATATATAATAGATTTAATATCTTTAGATAGTATTATACCTAAATAAGTTATCTGACCTGAATTGGGTACATATTTAGTAAAATCACGAATGAGAATATTTTTTCGTGTATATATAGGTAGTATTTTAGTTTTTTCTTCATTGAATATTAAACCAGAAATACTTTTAAAATTCATCATTTTATCAAACAGAGACTGCATAGAAGAATTAGATCCTGCTGATGTAATTAGAACATCATCTGCAAAAAGTTGAATTTTGGATGTTGTATTTTCATCTATTTCAAAACCCTCTATGTCAGTACTGTTTCTGATCAAATTAGCCCAAGGCTCCATTACTAAAGTGAATAATAGTGGATAAAGTGGACATCCTTGTTTTGTACCTTTAAAAATGGGTATTTTTTGTGAAACATATGTTTCTACCTTAATATAAGCCAATGTTCCTTTGTATAAATGCTCAATTAGATTTACAAATGCATCTGAGAAGTTTGTGCACTTCAGTAAGGTAAACAGATAGTCCCAACTTACTGAATCAAATGCTGAACTTATATCAAGACTAATAAGTGTTAAATCTTTCTTTTTCCTATTTGCAAAATCAATTAATGTTAAAGTTCTTCTTATATTATCAAAAGTATTTCTATTTACAATGAAGCCTGTCTGATCTATATCTATAATGCCGATGATTGTCTTCAATCTATCAGCAAAAATACTCATAAACATTTTATAATCAACATTAAGTAATGAGATGGGCCGATATGAAGTACATCTAGTTGGATCTTTATTAGGTTTTAAAATTGGTGAAATAAATGTATATTGCCAAGATGGGGGGGTTATTAACTCAGTTTGGGCCAAAATAAAACCTTATGTATTAATGAATATGTACTTTTAGAAAGGATTTTATATATCTCTGGTATAATACCAGGTGCTTTGTTTGATTTAAGCTTATTTATTTGTGTAATAACCTCTGTATATGAAATACTTTTGTCCAATAGTTTAATCTGTTGTTTATTAAGCTTTTTATTCATGTTTGTGGTTATAAACTCCTTTATTTTATCTTTAGGTTCCATGTTAATGTTATTATGGTTAATTTTGTGAAAGTGATTTCTAAATTCATCTAGTATTTCTGGTATACTAGAAACATTCTTCTTTTTCCTTAGAGAAAAGATTTATTTGATATGGTTTTGTTTATTCAACCTTTTTGTTTTATTTTTAAGTCTATGTAAGTATTTGGGGCTTATTGAATAAGACAAAACTTGTATTCTCTAAAGTTATTTTAACTTTATGAGTTAAAATTTCTTTATATTTCTCATTTAGTTTGTTTATTTCTTCAATAACTTTCTTGTCCATAATATTTTCTATATTATTATGTTTATAAGAGTCTAATTTACTTTGAATATCTAACAATTCCTTATCCCAAGATTTCCTTTTATTATACCATCTGATACTTTGTCCATATAGATATGATTTTAAGGCATCCCAAACATAGACAATGGAGACTTCAGGAGTATTATTTATGTCTAAAAATGTTTTACTTCTGAAAGTATATATTCTTTATAGTCTTTTAGTTGAGTTAAGTATGCTGGTATCCTTTTGATCTGAACATTATGAGTATTTTTTATCATGAATTCAAAAACAATTGAATTATGATCAGATATAGGACATGAAATGATTTTGGAATTAATTAAATCTGTTACC
This sequence comes from Protopterus annectens, assembly GCF_019279795.1. Taxonomy (NCBI): domain Eukaryota; kingdom Metazoa; phylum Chordata; order Ceratodontiformes; family Protopteridae; genus Protopterus; species Protopterus annectens. The sequence continues at coordinate 1,224,362,194 of NC_056743.1, forward strand.
ATCTGGTTAGAAATAAAGACCCTATCTAGTTTTGAATAAGTTTTGTATCTGTTAGAAAAAAGGTGTATGGTAATGATTTTGAATCTATCTGATTATTAATATCATTCAAATGATAAGAATTAGCAAAATCATTTAAATGTTTTGCATTAGATGTAATTCTTCTTTTTCCTATAGTGGTAGTATCACTTTCATGTAGTATACAATTAAAGTCACCAGCTAAAATAATATCTCCTATAGAGAATGATATGATCTTATCAAGATGATGTTTCACTGTATTAATACCAATTCCAGGTATCCAATTTACATTAATTAAAGTGCAAGTCTTCCCATTAATTTGTATTGTAACCATACAAAACATTCCTTTGTCATCCTGATAAGACTTAATGGTTTTAGGAATGGGCATACTTTTATTCCATAAAATAGCCACTCCTCTTTTTTTCTGAGTGTGCTCTGAACTAACCAATACTGTATATTTGTTTGTGGCTAGTTTATCAATATCTTTTTTCAAGAGATGGGTTTCTTGCAGGAAGACTAAGTTGGCCTTATGTAAATTAATGTATCTTATTAGGCTTGCCCTTTTACACGGATTATTCAATCCATTAATGTTAAAAGAAATTCCTTTTAAAGATGTCATTTGGCATTTTTAAAACTTAAGAATCTTATGATCAAAATAACAAATAACAACATAAGTAATGTTACATCTCCTCCTTTAGGTGTACCTTTAAATATAGCTGTATTTATTGAATCTCTTATGGGATTTTGTATAGGATTCAATTTTGTTTGTAGTGACAATGAGTGTACAAAATATATTGTGGATGTCAAAATTATATACATATAACAACGAACAAGTGAAAATAATGTAAGGATTAAACCTTGCATCCAGCCTGGAGTTAAAAACTCCAACTTAGAGTAGTATTTACCACTCAAGTTAACCCCCTACCCTAAGCAGCAGTACCTCAGCTACCACCTTATCAATTTAATACTGCTTATATTTAACTTAAATTAACAGCTTTCAATTCAATTATCTAGCAAGACAAGACTACAAATTTGATAAAACAGCATCATATAAACTAAAATAAACTTTTTTTTTAAACTATTCATACTACTATATACATCTATGTAATATAATACACTTGTATTCAAATAGCATTCAAATAATCTTGATATTAGGAACCAAGAGGAGAGAGAAATAAAAGACGTGAAAGAGGGAGAGAGTGAAAGAAAGAGAGGAAAAAAAAAAGGAAGGCATATTTACATATTAATTTATTCAAAGTATGTAAAAATAAGTTCTAACATTCATTTAAATCAAAAACTTTGGCAAATATGGTTCAGACATTACATATATTAAGATGCATCTATTTTCTGTCATGTAAATGCAGTCAACAGCTTCCAAAAAAATACTTGAATTCCTTGTATATGAGCATTTTACTCATACTCATTATTGTCAATAGAATAAAATATTATATTTATAGAAATTGTTATAAATCATACTGCATAGTTATGCAAATTCTCAGAAACACTTGCATTATTGTAAAAAAAGCCATCTGTATTTTGTATGTCTATACTACTGCTTTAAAATATATCACATGACAATTCCTTCCAGAATAGAGTTATAAAGTTATTTATGCTTGTCAATCAGATGAATTAAATGAGTTATAGTAATGTATATGTTTGGAACATAAGTTTCTAACACAGATTAGTATGCTGCAGTCAAGTAGATTTTCAAAAACATTTGAATAAATGTTTCATTTTCTATGCCTTCTAAAATAAGACATTTACTTACTACAAGAAACTGCATCATTTAAAATCATTATAACTGACATATTTTATGAATTATAACATAGATATTTAAGTAATTATATAAAATAACTCACATTTAGATGTTAAAGAGTTTATTTTCCTTCACATAGTCGCATTTGCATCAGTTCTACTTCCTGGTAGAGTGTTCTTCCTGAATCTGCAATGTGTCAGTGGGATATCTGGGTCAAAGGTCAAATTGACTGCTTTCAGCTTCTCTGTTCTGAGAGTTGAAGCTTTTGAAACAACTCGAGGACACTGTTCATGAGGTAGCCCACATCCCAGATTGTCTCCCTTAACATTTTGGCGGGAAATTTGTTAAAAACTAGTGACAAACATTCATTTAGCAGTGTAAATGCATCTAAACATGACAAAACCTTCGCAATGTATTTTACAGGTTATTACAGCCTCTATGTAAGTGAAATTAAGCCCAAAGTTATTAATAAGTAATAAAACTCAATATTTTTGTCCCAACTCAATTTTTATGCAAATCTTATTTACTGTGTCTTTATGATCAAAAGCATTTCTATATATTAATATGACAAAAAAATAAAGAGAAAGAATAAAGAAAAGAAAAAGAGAGTAGAAAATAAAAGTGTAAAGCAGAAATAAAAAAAATGTAAGAGAAAGCTATAAGAAGTATATACAATGGAATATTACTTACTGTTTATATTAATAGAGTTAAAAATAAAACATATTATTTACTATTATTTAGTTCTAATTATTATTAGTTAAAGCATGACAGATTATTTACAAATAAGCATAAGCAGTATAATCAAGAAAGTATAATTAGGAATAGCATTTGAAGAACATATAAACTTTTTACAGGGAATAAATATGTTATTATTCCATTTATCATATTTTCATTACTCTTCTCTCCCTGCCCTCCCCCACCCTTTACCACTACATAATCTAAATAGAATGTCATTGTTTAAACAAAGAAAAGAAGGAAAGGAGAAAAAAAAGGAAAAAAAATGTATCAAATTACTGACCTTACTTCTCTTTTTCAGAAAGAGAAACAAATTGAATAATAGCTTGTTATTAGTTCCTCAGATATTTTGACTGGTTATGAAACAAAACATTTCTTTGCACACAGAGAATAACTTTGATTAAATCTTTTTCAGAATATTTGTGGCTTTCTGGAAATGCAGGAACTATATTTAAAAAGATTAATAATGAAGTAAAATGATGAGAGAAAAAAAGAAAAAAAACATAGAACAAATCATTTGTTTTTTAGTCTCTTCTTCCTCTCTGAAGTCTTCCACGAAGTTTCAGTTGCCAGTCTCTTTAATGAAGGACTAGCCCATTCCATTTCCTCTATTTTATCCAAAATCTTATTTTTTTGATAAACAGTAAAGCAGAGTCTAAGTCATCAAAAATTTTAGGACCATCAGGAAGGAAGATTTTTAGCTTGGCAGGAAACAGAAGGTATGTTTTAAACTGTGCTTTTTTAAGCTCCCTTATTAGTGGCAGAAAAACTTTTCTTTTAGCTATTACCAAGGAAGAATAGTCATTGTCAAAATGCACAGTTGTCTCATTAATCTTAACAGGAGCTTTAGCCCAAGCAGATTTAAGAACCATCTCTATCAAAAGATGATAGAAATCTAATTATAACTGATCTAGGATAGTTTTTGTTAGAGTTAGTATTAGCTATAGATCTATGTGCTCTTTAGATACCAAAAGAGAATGCTTCTGGTAAGTCTAAAGTTTTAGGGAGCCATGTTGTTAAAAAAGAAGTAATATTGTTACCTTCAATATTTTCTGGCAGTCCAAAAATCCTAATGTTATTGCGTTTAGATCTGTTTTCCAGGTCATCCAGCTTTGTTTGTAAATGTGTATTTTGTTTCAGCAGAAACTCAATGTTGATTTCCTCTTCTTGGATTCTATTTTCCATGCCATTCACAGCTTCTTCTATGCCTGTCATCTGGATCTTCTGTTGTTGCAGGTCTATATGTAACAAGTCTATTTGTTTTGTAGTTTTTTCTATGAAGGTATCAATTTTAGTATCCATTTTATCCATCTTAGCAGTAAGTTGCTGGATTATAGTTATCAGAGACTGAAGTTCTTTCTTGATGCTGGAGTCTTGAGAATTTGTCTTACTGGAACTCATTTCAGACTGATAAACTGACAGGAAAATTTCCAAAGTGATTTCTGACAGGAATATTGTTAAAATGTCCTTTCTTTTTTAGATATAGTTCAAGAACTATATAAAACAAACATATTTAGAAAGAAAATTACTTCAAAAATTAATTTTTTAAGTAATTAATTCCTATCAGTGTAATGAAATTGGTGGAGCTGAAGAAATCTGCTGCTATCCTGTGTTCATCCTTGGCCATGCCCCCCAGCAACTAATTTCTGATAAGCAGTACTAGCATTTTATAACTTCAACCTACATTTGTTTTCCTTGGAAGGCACTGTAGCAGTCTGGAAAGTCCTGCTTGTGCAATTATTTTGAGAGGAAGAAGCCACGGTAGCAATCCAGGGAGTAAGATGCAATTTCAGGGTGATATCTATAGTTTTAACTACTAGAAAGAATAAAATGAAAACAGAGGGTTACCAGCATGGGAACAAGAAGTTATGTACTCACCATAACATTCGATGTATGTAGTACATCTCGCCTCACATTCTTACCCGTGGGTTCGGAGCCAAATATCGGCTCCGACTCGGCCTATTTTACTAGCTTGACGTCTTTCATTGGCTGGGCTAAGCAGGTATCCCATGGTGCACTGCTCCATATCCCCAGATCTAGTTTGCTGCGAAACTCATTTGTACTCCATGCACACCTCACATCCAGGAAAGAATAAGCTAAGCAAGGGAACTCTGAAGATAACCTAACCTCCAAATCCTCCAGGAAGAGAGAAGGTGGGAGGGTAAGTAAGAATGTGAGGCGAGATGGACTACATACATCGAACGTTATGGTGAGTACATAACTTCTTGATGTTATGTAGTCCTATCTCGCCTACATTCCTACCCGTGGGACAGCATCCCTAGCACCTACATCCTGGGTGGCTCATAGGAAAATACTCCTGAGAACTGAGGTGCCAAAGGAAGACCTGCCCCTGGAGACCACGTCAAATTTGTAATGAGAAACAAAAGTATGAGGAGAGGCCCAAGTAGCTGCAGCACATATATTATCCATTGACAATCTGGCTTGATAAGCTGTGGATGTGAAAACAGCCCGAGTAGAGTGAGCCTTGACCGGAAATGGCAGATCTTTACCTCCTGCTTGATATATGAAAGAGATACAACTAGATATCCATCTAGACAGAGTGACCATGGAGACCGTGGAAGCCATTCGGTTTTCCAAAAAGGAAACAAAAAGTTGGTCAGACTTCCGGATATCTTTTGTTTGGTGTAGATAGAAGCGTAATTGTCTGTGTACATCCAACTGGTGAAATCTAAATTCCGCCTTGTTAGAAAAGTGGGGAAAGAAAACAGGCAGCTCAATGGATTGATTTAGGTTAGACACGGAAGCCGCTTTAGGAAGGAACGAAGGGTTTAGTCTAAGAGAGACCCTGTCTTTATGGAAGATTAAATATGGAGGTTTGACAGAGAGGGCTTGAATTTCTGAAACTCGCCTTGCTGAAGTGATTGCTGTTAAGGCTGTTTTCCAGGTCAAGAATTTCAATTCGCAGGTAACTGCAGGCTCGAAAGGTGGTAAAGTAAGGGCTTGTAGAACAAAATTGAGATCCCAGGGCATGATTGGTTTGGACACCAGGGGACGGAGCAACACAGTACCCTTCAGGAATGCCTTGCATAGTCTATGCGCCATGAGACTAGGCTCATTCGCTACATGGAAATTGGAGATCGCTGCCAGTTGAACTTTGATGGTGGCTGATGCGGAACCCAGATGGAAAAGCATAGACAAAAACTCCAGGACTGAAGCGATCGGAGCTGTGTAAGGATCAATGCCTCTGGTATGTGCCCAGATAGAAAACCTTTTCCATTTACTAGAATAAATCTTTCTAGTGGATGGTTTGTGAGAGGACGATAATATATGGACCACTTCTGGTGAAAACATATGAAGTCTGACTAACGATGGAAGTGGAGTAGCCAGGCTGTCAACCGGAGGGTCATCAGGGAGGGGTGGAACTGTCCCGACATATGTGTCAGTAAATCTGGTTGAGGGTCCAGAGTCCAAGGAGTATCCACAATGAATTGCTGAAGAAAGGGAAACCAAACTTGGCAAGGCCAGTGTGGGGCAATCAGAATGATTCTGCTTCCCAATGATTGCGCTTTCTGAATCACCTTTGATAGCAGGGGAAACGGAGGGAAAGCATAAAGCAGACCGGAGGGCCAATTGTGAGCCAGAGCATCCCTGGGTGACTCCCCCTGTGGGGGGATCAGCGTGAAGTAGTTGCTGCATTTCGCATTGAGGGGGCTTGGAAAAAGGTCGCAGAAAGGCTGACCCCATCTGCTGAAGATTTGCTGTGCTACCAGGCGATTCAGGGACCACTCGTAAGGCATCAGAATAGCTCTGCTTAGCCTGTCCACAATCATGTTTGACTTCCCCGGAATGTGCATTGCCACCAGAAACCGTTGGGAAGTTACTGCCCAATGCCACACTCGCATGGCCTCTCTGCACAGAGGGTAAGACCTGGTTCCCCCTTGCTTGTTTAGATACCACACTACTGACATGTTGTCTGAGTGTATCGCAATCGTCCCTAGAGGAAGAACACTCTGAAGTGCCTGCAACGCAAGTAGCACTGCTCTCATCTCTAGGACATTTATATGCAGATGTATCTCGTGTTCTTGCCACGTGCCTTGGACTGTCCTGCCAAGATAATGCCCCCCACCCCATCTGGGAGGCGTCCGTGGTCACCGTGGCAACCGGGATGGGTGGAACGAAGGGTTTTCCCCCGTCCAGCTTGTTGGTGCACAGCCACCAACTGAGGTCCTGCTTGCATCCATCCGTGAGCAAGATGGGATGAGACAGTGGAAGTCCTTAGAGAGACCAATGAACAAAGAGGAGCCATTGGAGAATTCTCATGTGCAATCTCGCTAGACGGACCAACATGATTGTTGCTGCCATGGTCCCTAGGAGCTGGAGAACCCATCTGGCCTTCGCTTGTCACAGGGGCATCAGCATGTGTATCTGTTGTTGTAAGACTCTGATCCTTTCCTGCGGTAAAAATGCTCATATTCGAATGGTGTCTAACTCTGCTCCTATAAAGGTGACACGCTGCGAGGGCAATACAGCAGATTTTTCCCAATTTATTGTTATACCCAGCTGGTGACATAGTGATGGTAGCGTCCCTGGTCTGAACTAGTTGATGCCTGGTGGGAGCGGTAAGGAGCCAGTCATCCAGACATGGAAACACCCAGAATCCCTGACATCTCAAGTGAGCCGTCACCACCGCCATACACTTGAACACCCTGGGGGCTGTGGTGAGACCAAAGGGCAGGGCTCAAAACTGGTAATGACTGGCTCCCAGCCGGAAGCGTAGGTGACTCGTGGATGCCCTGTCCATTTTCACATGGTAGTAAGCATCCTTGAGGTCGATGGAGTACATCCATACCTCCTCTCCCAACAATGGGAGAATCGATTGTAGTGTGACCATACGGAACTTGGACTTGTGTACGTAGTTGTTCAGTTGGCTGAGATCTAGTATGGGTTTCAGGTCCCCTGTTCTTTTCTGCACCAAAAAGAATCTTGAGTAAGTCCCTAATCTGATTTGGTCTGAGGGGACACACTGGATGGCTCCTTTTTCTAGCAGCTGTGAGACTTCTGAGCCTGCTTGATCCCTTTGACTGGGTGGTACATCTGGGATTTTCCTGATTGGTGGGGGTTCTGATGAAATTGGAATGAGGTAACCTCCGGAAATTATCCGTAATACCCATTGGTCTTAGGTAATGCTTTCCCAGGCTTCTGGGTATAAGGAAATTCGACCCCCGACTGGCTCCGGATAAGTGCAGTCGGGCACACCCTCGGGAACGAGAGTATGGAGAGCCACGAAAGGAATCACGGTCTCCCTAGTTGCGGGGGCCCCCCCCTGCCTCTGGGGTGACGTTTCCCTGAATAACCCCCCCCTCCCCTGCCTCTGGAGGGGGGTTCACCTTGTGCAGCAGGGAAAAACCTCTGTGATTTCTTGAACCACATCTCCCCCCCCTTCTGCTGGGCCTTGGGATGGGGCCTAGAAGGAAGGGAAAAATGGACCCCAATGGCAGACAGGGTCTTTCCCTCTTGCTCGCACTTGGTGAGGGTGTCTTTCGCTTTGGTCCCAAACAGAGTAACCATCAAAGGGGGCGTCAGTGAAGGAAGACTTGAAGGCCTCCGCAAAGTGACATAGGCGAAGCCAGGCTTGCCTTCTAAGGGCGACCCCTGAGCTTACTGCCCTACGCACTCCTTCGGCTGCATACGAAAAGATCCACATGGATGAGTTAACAATGGAGTTGAGGGTAGAGACCTGGGCGTTAACCGTCTGAGCCACCGCCTTAGGAACGTTACCCGCAAGAGTATCTCCTAACTCTTTGAGGAGATCTCTCTGGAGCCGAGTGAAGTGAGACAGGTAATTCAGCGACTGTAATGTAAAGTTTGCTGATGAGAGGGTACGCTTCCCGTACCGATCCATGGTCCTAGACTCCTTGTTAGGAGGATGGATGTATGAAGAAGACTCTGCTACTTCCTTCTGAGTGTCTGCCACCACCATGGCATCTACAGGGACTCCTTTAGACAGAAACTCTTTGCCCTGGGGGGGGGGGACTTGTTGGGACGCCTGGGCACGGGCTCCACAGAATCAGGGTTCTCCCACACCTTTCGACAAATCAGGTCCAGGAGTTCGTCGAAGGGTGGAGACACCCAGGAGGTGAAAGACTGAGCACCAAATGCCTTAAGGAATACTGACTCCTCCTTGGAAGGGGCTTTGGAAGGCCAGTCACCTCTTTGTTTCAGTATCTCCAGGATATCGGAGAAGGAAACATCAGAGGATAACTTGGGGGACCCCTCCGATTCATCGAGGTCAGTATCAGAGGTGAGGGACTCATCCTGGGAGTCTGTGTGCTTCCTCTTGCACATTTTCTTTCTGGGGGGCTCCTCAGGCATGAACTCTGAGGGACCCTCAGAAATTTGGGGACCACACGTGGGGGTATCCCTAGGCTCTGGTGCTCTGCTGTCCATGGATGGGTGGTGATCAGAAGCTCTCACCGGAGTGGTGGGGGACAAAGTGACCGACCCGCCTGATGTAGCTGATGACCTGGCCAGTGCGGTCTGCATAGCTTCGAAGGCCGGCCCCCGAATCTGAGGAGCGACCAGTCTCCAAGGCCATGACGGGGGTCGGAGTTCCCCAAGCCGATGCACTGAGAGGGAGGCTCGGGACTGAAATCAGCCCCGAGTTGTCCCCCTCGGGTCCGACCGAAGAATCCCGAGTCCCAAACCCCAAGGACAGAGCCGACGGGATCGGAGCCAATGGCGATACCGATGGATCTAAATGGGGCATCGGAGCCAGCCTATAAACATCACACGGCACGGAACACTCCAGCTCCGAAGACAGAGATGCGCTCGGAGGAGGAATGATCGAAAACTGGGTCGGGATGGGCTCTGGAGACGACTGGGCCAGAGCCGAAAACAATTTTGACAAAACCGGTGACTGGAGGAGCCTCTGAACCACCCTATCAACATCCACATCCGAAAGGGTCCTGGAAGATTTGGAGGACAGGGATGGAGAAATGACATCTCCTCTCAGGAGAAGCTGGTCTGAGACTGGGTGATCAGCTCCTAGGAGGTTCCAGTACAATTGGAGCCGACACCAGTTCTGTCAATACCGATCCTTCCTGCGGCTCAGAGGACAGTGGAGCCGAGGAGGTCGATGCAGTTTCTGAGATTTTCTCTGGGGGCTCCGATGAAGCTGACGGAGCCGGAGATCTCTTTTTTGACTTGCCAGATTTTGACTTTCCACTGGAAGACGAAGCCATAGCCTCTTCAAAAGAGGGTTTCAATAGTCCCTTTAAAATTAGCTTATTCTTTCTCTCTTGGAGAACTCTAGGGCTGAACGCATGACAAAAACTGCAGGATTCCTGCAGATGGATTGCTCCCAAGCAATAGACACAAATGGAATGCCCATCGGTAATGGACATTTTGTACCCACATTTAGAGCACTTTTTAAAACCCGAAGGTTTATGCTCCTTGGTATCCTTAGAAATCTTAAATACTATACCCACAACACAAAACCATGTCTGAAACAAGCACAGACGTTCACTCTGTAAAAGTGGAAATGAAGCTAACTAGTAACCAACACTAAAACAGAGATCCAACACACACCAAGATCAAGTACAAACTCTGACAAGGGATTGAGAAACCACAAGGAAAGGGAAGCCCAAACCTCTAACTTAAACGGTCTAGACCATACACACACAGAAGGCAAAAAAGAGGAGAACTAGGCCCTCTAACTGAAATGGGCCTAGCTCGAGGGAACAGTCAGTGGGATACCACACAACAATCACACAATCATAATTCTAGACAACGTAGACAAACTTAAACGATTAGCTATGAGGGAATCAAAACTTTTCTTAAGACAAGAAAAAAAGAGGGTACTTAGCCACAGCCAAGCGAGACCACGTCCAAGCTACACGAGCAACAAACGAGATCTGGGGATATGGAGCAGTGCACCATGGGATATCTGTTTAGCCCAGCCAATGAAAGACTTCGAGCTAGTAAAATTGGCTGAGTCGGAGCCGATATTCGGCTCCAAACCCACCGGTAAGAATGTAGGCGAGATAGGACTACATAACATCAGAAGTTATAAGGTAATTGGAACCACGTCACAGTAATTTAAGAAACATACAATACTGTACATATATTCTACTTCAATACAGGTCATACCATAAAATAAGACGTAACAAATATTGACAGTAAATAAGGTCTGTTATTTTTAAATCCTGTTGCCCTAGAGCTTCTTACAATAAAATAAGACCGTTAACAGCTATATTAGTGATATTAGGATTCACAAGCACTCCATTTTACAGAACATGTGCTAAAGCTGATCGCAAAAGTAATATTGCTATATTAGGTCCTTACAAGCTTCTAATAAGTAACCATTAGTTAAGCAAGTTACTTTTTAGGGAACTGAAATTCTTCCTCTTATTATTTCATTTAACTGTACCCTAACATCCCAATTGCCTACTACATAGATTACAAAGAAGAAAGTATAGAACAGTAATGGAGCAATGTAAGCATTTAAAAAACATTCAACAGAGCAATGGGGCAATATCAGCATTTTAAAACATCTCACCTCTGGTGGTATTGACAGGCTGATGCCTCAGGACCCTCTTCCGCACGTAAAATCTTGAGGTTGGACCTCAATCTATACTTCACCAGATCCAGAGCTTCCAGAGCCAATATTAGTACAAGAGTTTTAACCTAAAAGACCTTTAGGATAGACTTTGTTGAAGAGGGAACTGCTCCAGATACCTTCTCAACCTCCTTTCATTTTGTCATTGAGATCCTTCAGGTCCTAAAAGAGTATGTCAGAAGTGGACCTGGATTGTTTGAGGAGTTTCTTGAAGATGCAGATTGAGATGGGAGTCATACCATCTCCTTTGGCTCTGAAGGCAGATTGATCAGGACCTCTGCCCTCATTTTTGGCTCCTCCTTCAGTGCTCATATCAGCTCTGGTGGTATCTGAGCTGATTCTCAACCCAAGGCCTGTCCCCTGGGTGTGGATCTGGACTCCGGATTTGCTGTTGGATCATGTACATGAGTCTGATATGGTCTGAGCACAGGTCATCTCTGGACTGAAGATTTGATAAAGAGGCTTTGGCAACATCCTCAAAGTTGTCTTGATATTCTCAGAAACTTTGGCATTCGATTTTTTGGCCACAACCCTTTCTTGAGGTTGCCCACCTTCTCAACGAGATGCTGTATTTAGTTTCAATCATTTCTCCTCTGGGGGATTGGAATAAGTTATGGAGGTAGCATCTTCGGATGCAGAGGAGGTCAGAATGGCATTCCAGGTTATGTGGAGGATGATTGACTCTCCACTGAGGCGGAGACACAGACCTTATTAGGATTGTCTCCACCACAAGACACTCATTCCTTCTCATCTCTTTCCAATCAGGCATCCTTGAGTCATAGTCAAACTACAGGCCTCCAAGATTCTGCTCCACAGTAGGCAGAGCCCTCTGAGGAGTCAGGATGTACCCCTCTGACATGTGAAGAAAGACAACATTTAAGAGGTGACATGCAGACTCCCTTTTGGAGTCTGTCACGTCCTGAAGATGCATCCTTTGGCAAAATCTTGGAGTTTGTGCTGCAAAGAGGATCATAGCCCACTGACCCCTTCTCCCCAAGATGAGGAGGTTCTCTTTGAAGCTTGTGGCTTCACCTCATCTACTTCTTGGGTGGTCTCTCTCTTATGGCTAAGTTAGTTGATCTGGCAGTAAGGAGGTCTTGGCAAGAACCAGATACATGCAAGGTAGTAACACAAAAGCCTGATAAAATTCTTAGGCCTTCCAAGGCAGCACTGTGCAAAGTTTCCTATGTGGATTCCATTACCGTGATGGCAATAACTGAGAAAGAGCTGACTGATGATTAAGCCTCAGTCTACCCCCTCCCCCCAACAGAGTTTCACACAACAGGAGGTGGCATAATGGTTAAGGTGTTTACCTTACAAACACAAGGTGCAGAGTTTGATTCTCACATGGGATAATTGGCTAGCATAAAATGGCTTGTAAAGGGCAGTTAGCCAAGTACTAAGCTATGACTTGTGTCCTATCTGCGAGCCAGCTGACTCTGAGGTATGTAGCATAGAGGTTATGTACCTCTCAAGACATCTGCAACAACTGGAAAGGCCACAGACATACCTCACTAAAAGAATCACAGGCCTAAAGCAGATGCCCTATGCTGACCGCCATAAAAAACTCCAGCTATACTCTGTCACATATTCTCTACTCCGAGGCGATCTCTGCTTAACATACAAAGCCATGTCAAACCCAGAGCTTTCGGACGTGCTACACATAAAGAAATCCCAATCCCTCAGAGGCACACGCTCCAGGGATCTAAACCTTGTCTTCACAATAAACAAAACATGCTGGAGGGATAGGTTCCTGACCCAGAGACTCCCCAGACTCTGGAATAGACTGCCCATACATGTCAAGCAGAGCACCTCTTTGACCCTCTTCAAAAGGAACCTTGATGATTGGATGGGAGAAAGGAAATTCACCCCAGGGATGGTTCCTTTTTCCCCAGGGATCACGTCAGTCGCCATGCTAGACAGGGTCCAGGGAAGTAAATAGTGTGGGAAGAAATAGCCAGGGAATTGTTATGGCTAGGCTTGTATAGGCCCTAGGGCCGATAGCCTAGTACCAACCTATGAATGATGGATTTGTTTTAAGGCTCTTAACTATGACACTCCTATGAATCTTTTTTAGAGAGATTTGGGTATGCAATCCTTAGCATTTCTGAACATGCCGCTGACACTGTATTCCAGGAAACAATTAGAAGTGGCCCTGTGCACAATGTCCAATGTATTGAGCCTCTTCATGCATCTAATGCATAACACAGTGGATGGAGCAGCAAGGCCAGCACAAGCTGGTGGGATGGAGGTACACACCTGACTGTACCTTTTTGACTTTTTTCTGGATCACTTTAAGGCATCCTTCACTATTGCCCCCTTTGATGGATCTTCATTGTTTGGTCCATCGGTGAAATAGAAAATATAGAGGTGCAAACAGGATGGCAAGACATTTTCTGCCACTGAAGTGAAGCTTGAGGCCCCACAAAGAACATATAGTAGGAAACAAAAGGGGCAAAGGCCACTTCAGATCAGAAAGACCAAGCATAAGCAGTCTGAGGCATCATTCATGGCAGAGGTGGCCACTTTAATTGATGCATGTCAACAGGCAGAGGAGGTCTGTAAAACCAGGGATACTGTGAGCCCTTTTCTGACAGGCAGCCACAATATTCATGAAAGATTGCCTGACTTCTCTCCTCTGGAGGCAGTCTGGGGTGATTATCTCTTTACTCAGGGGGAGGCCATCACACAGGTTAAATGGGTAAAGGGATCATATTAAGAAGCTATTCCGTACTCTTTTTCCTTGACACCCCCAAACCCAAAACAACCGTTGCTGAATGTTCCACTCAGTCAAGTAAAGGCAGTGGGGGAAAAAGATCACTTCATTATTCTCCAAAAGAGCCATCCAGGAGGTCACACCAGACCAAACCAGACAAAGTCAGGCTTTTGAGATTCTTTTAAGTTCCAAAGAAAAACTGGACCTGAAGCACATATGTGAATACACAAGGAAGACCCAGTTCAGGATGGTCGCTGTACAGTCGATCCTGTCCTGACTCAGAGTAAATCACTGGATGTGCTCGGTGGATCTCCAGGATGCTTACCTTTATATAAAGATGACAAAAGAGTCTTGAAGGTTCCTTTCCTTCTGTCTGGGAGCCAGCCATTACCAATTCAAGTTTTGCCATTTAGTCTCACTGCAGCCCCTAGTGTTTTTACCAAGTGCATGGCCATCATAGCAGCTCACATTTGTCTCCAGGAATTCAGAGTTTTCCATACCTTGATGACTGGCTCCTAGCTGCTTCCAAGATGTAATATTTCTTTGGGATTTTCATAATCTTCCAGAAGTTAAGTCTCCAACCAACCCAGAGAATTCTCTTCATAGGCTGTCAGTTACACTATAGAATCCATAATTTCTCTCTTGACAGACTGGATTGAGACTTTGACGTGGGCAGAGCTAACCCTTCTGTAGGCTATAGCCTTGACTGCTGTTCTAATTCACAGGGTCCTGGAGCTAATCGCATCATCAATGTTAATGGTTCTGTTTGCACATTACTCTATGAGAACACTACAATGGCTCCTTCACACGCAGTGGTTTCAGGTTTTACATCATCTCTCCAAACCAATTCTGGTACTAATACATGCAGGAAACATGAACTTTGCAGTTGTGGCTAGACTCCATCACTCTGGCAGGCCTTTCGTTCCACCTCCCCTAGTAGCGGTTGTGACCACTGACATGTCCTCCCTAGGGTGGTAGGGAGACATTGCAATGGGACGATAGTCCAAGGTTTATGTCCTGCCAGCAAGGAGGATGTTCACATCAATGTCCTAAAGATGCAAGCAGTCGTCCTTGTATTGCTTCAGGACTGCCTTTCACTGGGAGTGATCCCTGTCCAAGTTGACAAGACAGTAGTTTGTTACATCAACAAATACGGTACCAGATTGTATCCTTTGTCAGAAAGCAGTTAAGGTCTAGTAATGGGTGATGGCATTGCACCATTTTCTCATAGCAACACATTCCAGCAGCTCAAAATTGCCTTTTTAACAGGCTCAACAGATCTCTTCTGATGTCTTATGAGTGGTCACTCAATCCAGCGATAGTAAAACAATCTTTGGGGCTTTCCCAGTGGTGAACTTTTTGCCTCCCTGGACAACACCAAATGCAACAGCTACTTTGCTGTGACCCCATCACAGAGACTGTAACTGAGGGCTGTTATAACCCAATAATGGTTTCTTGCTCTTCTTTAAGTCTTTCCACCTTTACCCTTTATCCCCAGGCTTTTACAGAAAGTGATCAGGTGCAAGGTATCTTTTATCCTCACAGCTCCCTTCTGACCCAGACAGATTTGATTTCCTTTTCTTGGGCCTCATTTCAGGGAACCGTGCCCTCTGGATTTTAGATCCAGTGCAGGATCTTATTTACCACCCCTCTGGGAGACCTTACCCAGGTCTTCCAGAGTTGGGCACAGCTCTAGGCAATGGAGGGGATTCACATTTAAAATAAAAAAAAATATTTTGTGAGCTAACTCCAGAAACCTCAAAAATTAACTGCACAATATATCTTTAAAAGCCCCAGAAATCTCAGCTTCAGGATGCTGACACAACTACTACATCCGGGAATGTGGTGTCTATCAGCACAAGACACATGTACAGGAGATTTGAATAGCTAGCATTTATGTTGAGTACTACCAAGAAATTAGCTAGCTGCACAATGTATCAAAAGCCCCAGAAAGCAAGCAGAGAAATAATAGCAACATTTATTGTGCTACCAAGAGGATTCACATCAGCGAAGGGTTGCAGTGAGTGACTTCAGTGGAGAGGGTGTCAGGCTTTGTGGAGACTGGACTTTTGTGTGTGTGTGTGTGTGTGTGTGTGTGTGTGTGTGTGTGTGTGTGTGTGTGTGTGTGTGTAAAATTCCACAGTTTAGGGGCCCTGTAAACCATGAACCTTAAATACTGGAAGACAAGAGCCTTAATCCTCCACACTAATTACCAGGCCTCCTTTAATTTTTTTTTTTTTTTTTTTTTTTTGTAAATTGCTGAGGATTATAATTTGTCAGTTTCAGCCATAAAGTTTCATAGTTTTGTGGTTTGTAGTCTGTGTCAGTGGTTCAACAGGTAACACACTTGCCTTTTGTGCAAAAGGCTGTGAATTCTATTATCATACCAAGTAGATGGAAAGCTGGCTCTATAGTACAACATAGAAGAGGTACGGCACTCCTGAGTGTGTCTTCCTTTGGTTGAGATGCTAAACTAAGATTTCATCTGCTTGAGTTGGTGGTGGTTTAGGTGGATGTAAAAGATCCCACAGCACCTGTTGAAGAGAGTAGTTTTTTTATTGTTCAAAACTTATTTACTCAATTAAATATGCATATTTACAATATGTACAGTTATATATAAAATTTATACAATACTATTTGAATTCATATTAATGAACATCCCCCCTACCCTTTTTTTCCACAACCAAAAATGTATTTTCTTTAGGATCTCTACCAGAACACATTTAGCAATGAACTTCATTTCATTCAGCCTTTCAGTCCATAATGTCCATGAAATATAAAATATAATTGTCAATTTTCTTCATATTTTCTTGTTTTTTTTACACCATAAAAGCATATTTAGTCATTTCCATATTAATCTACTGCCTTTTTGTAAGATCTTCTAACATTTTATATTTGCTTATTTCTTCCCATAATTTTTAACTCTCCTCCCACATTTCAAAAGCACATGATGTTATGTAGTCCAATCTCGCCATAATTCTTGCTGGATGGGTTCGGAGCTGATATTCGGCTCCGACTCGG
The DNA here is from genome assembly GCF_019279795.1 of Protopterus annectens. Lineage (NCBI taxonomy): Eukaryota > Metazoa > Chordata > Ceratodontiformes > Protopteridae > Protopterus > Protopterus annectens. Next base: position 1,224,379,015 of record NC_056743.1, read on the forward strand.
CCGATACTAAAGCTCAAGACTTACCCCTATCCCATGGTTCCTCACGGCAGTTCCCCAAATCTCGTTTGCCGCAAAAGCTTCGAGGTTGTGTCTTACTGGCTCGTTGGCTAAGGAACCGATTTATTTACTAAATCTTGTCCTTTTCTCAACTTTTCTTATTCTATTATAGTCATTACTGTTATCTCTTTGTGTGATTGTTCTGAGAGTTTCTGACCCCTATTTTTCCCCTTAGGATTGTATGGCCTGTTTAAGTTGGAGGGCCGTAGTGCCTGCTTAAGTTAGAGGGCCTTTCCTCCCTGAGTGTGTGTCTTATTAAAAAAAAAAAAAAAAATTTATATATACAATAGACTCTTTCTATCGCTATCTTATTGTTACCTAAGTAGTTAGTTATAGTTGTTGCCTTCTCTAAATAGACTATACTTTTTCAGTCAGAATGTCTAAAGAAAAGGATAGAGAGCATAAGGACCATCGCCCTTCAGGGTTTAAATGTGTGATAGATGCTCATAAAAAACATCTTTGACATACAGTCACACCAGTTGCATGTACTGTTTAGGTGAAGCTCATTTGCAAGAGCTCTGTACCTTTTGCCATGCGTTTAGTACCAGCAACAGCTGGAACTCAGTCAGGCAGCTTCTAAGCCTTCAAAATTAAAATCTTCAGAGCCGTCGGAAAAAATCAAAGCGTCAGAGACAAGGAGTTTTGGCTCTGATTCAGCCTCTTCCACATTGGTACAGTCGGTCTCCTCGGTGCCGAGGCAACCTTTGGTACCAAGACATTTACCCGATATTGATCCTGTGTCACCTACTTTGAGATCTCCTATTTTGGAGAGAAGGAGATCTCCTTCTGTCTCCACCAGATCCTCCAAGACATTCTCAGATGAGGACATTGAGTGGGTGGTGAAGAGGTTGCTTTCAGATCCAGCTCTGGCAAAGAAATTGGCCCCTCCGGACCCAAAGGTCTCGGAGCCGACCCCTTTACAAACCACTGCTCCTCCTCCAACTGCTTCGCTCTCGGAGCCAATTACTTCAGTTTTTTGGTCTTGGATCCATCTGTTCTGGGGATCCTCCCTGCTTCTTCGGAACCGATTACTCTATCCTCAGTGGCTCAGTCTGGAGCTGAGGGATCTGGGAGCTTACGCTCTTGAGTCAACTTCGAGGGGGACAGTCACCCTAGGTGTTCTTCAGGAAACAGACTCTCCCCCACGGTGCCTTGGTTCGACTCAGCTCACCTCCCACATCTGTTTCAGAACCTTTCCCCCTGACTAGGAGATGACCATCTGTCTCCTCGGAGCAGAGGTCTTCGGAGCGAGGGGGAAAGGCTTTCGAAGCAATAGAGAAGGCTTTATCCTCCGCAAAAGCCATACCCTTGGAACCTGTGTCCCACCAGCAGCAGGCATCAACCTCTTCCCCCCTGCCCACCCCTACAGCGTAGGGAACCAGAGACTCAAGCAGCCCCCATTGGAGGTGCCCCCTCTTCCGTGACGCCCAGATTATCCCACTGGAGAGCTCCTCAGAAGAAAACTGTGTAAGAGGAAGCATGTTGACTCACCAGAGTCTGTCACTTCTGACACTGATTTGGAAGCATCAGAAGGGTCCCCTAGATCCCCCTCTGAGGATGTCTCCTTTTTTGACATCCTAAAAATCCTTAGGCAGAGGGGTGACCGGAAGACCTCTAACCCTACTGAGGATGATCAGTGTATCTTGAGGCCTTTGGTTCCCAACCTTCCACCTCTTGGGTGACACTGCCTTATGACCAACTCTTAGGGGTCATATCGTGGAAAGCCTGGACCTCCCCAGACTCAGTGGAGCCCTTCCCGAGGAGGCCAAATAAATTCATGACAGCACCTGAAAAAAAGGCTTTACTTACCAAAGGAGTTCCCATGGTGGTAGCAGCAACCGCCAAGGAGTTATCCAAAACATCTTTTAATATCCATCCTCCTAACAAGGAGTCTAGGACGATGGATAGGTATGGGAAGCGTACCTTCTCTTCTGTGGCATTTACTCTAAGATCGCTGAATTACCTTACCCACTTTACTCTTCTTCAGAGGGATCTCCTGAAGGAGTTGGGAGATACCCTCCAGGGTTCAGTAGCTCCAGGATCCATGGATAGGGTTTCTGCGCAGCTCTCCACCCTCATGTCAATAGCTAACTCCTCAATGAGGCTGATATTGTATGCAGCGGACGGAGCGAATAGTGCAGCCGCAGCAGGAATATCCCTTAGGAGACATTCTTGGATGTGACTTTGTAATTTCACGGAATCCTTTAAGTCTTCCTTCACTAACATCCCGTTTGATGGTTCATCTCTTTTTGGACCCCAGATGAAAGAGACTTTGACCAGGTGTGAGCAGGAAGGGAAAACATTTTCTGCCATCGGAGTCTGTTTCTCCCTCCCATCTAGACCCTATCCCAAGGGTAATACAGGAGGGAAAATGTGGTTCCATAAATCCCAAAAAAGTTTCCCTCAGGCACAAGGTCAACCCTCCCCTAGAGGGAGAGGATATAATGGAAGACGCCACCCTCACAGCAGAGGAGGTCCGCAACATCAGGTAGATAGAGAAACCTTTTCTGATTATCCCTTTCATTGCCCCTGAGGGGTTGCCCGACTGTCTGTCTATAGTCCTAGGAACTATAGCTTCCTCCATCCTATTAGTTCCTCTAGCCTGTCTACACGAGTACTTCAGTGGCTGCTATTTGCTCAATGGTCGAGGCAAGACCTTCCATTGTCTCATCAGATGTTCATAACAAATACCTGCAAGAAGGATCTGACATGGTGGTTGCACACAGAACAACTTCTCTTAGGTCGTCTACTTGTCCCTCCCCAAGCAAAAGCACGGACGCTTCCCAGATTTGGGGGGGGGGCATTATCTGGGAATGACAGTCCAAGTTACTTGGCAGAACTATGAGAACCACTCATGTTCTGGAGATGAGAGCTGTGCTATATGCGTTGCAGGCACTTCACAGCTTCCTTCCCTCCGATCCAGTCAGACAACATGTCTGTCATGTGGTATATAAACAAGGAAGGGGGACCCAAATCTTACCTACTTTGCTGAGAGGCCTTAAGAGTTTGGAAATGGGTAATGAACACACACCATTTTCTGGTAGCAACGCATATCCTGGGGAAATCCAATGTGATAGCAGACAAACTCAGCCGAGCAATTCTGATGTCTCATGAGTGGTCCCTGAATGCAGATGTTGCGAAAGAGATGTTTCACAGATGGGGCCATCCTTGCTGTGACCTATTTGCCACTCACCTGAACACCAAATGCAGCAGCTACTTTGCCCTAATTCCCCATTCAGGGATGTCACCCAGGGATGCTCTAGTCCACAATTGGCCCCGGGACTTCTTTATGCCTTCCCACCTTTTCCTTTCATCCCAAAGGTAACACAGAAAGTAAAGCAGTTGAGGAGTAACCTGATTCTCATTACTCCTTACTGGCCTTGACAAGTATAGTTTCCCTTCCTGTGGCCCTACCTTTTGGAGGAACCGTGGATTCTGGAACCATCTCCAGACCACCTGATTCATCAATCGAAGCAGTTCCACCCCACCATCCACACCCTCAAATTGACAGCATGGCTGCTCCAGTTCCAGGAATAGCCAGGTGCATCCCCCTCTCCCCTTCAGTCAAACACATTCTGATCTCATCCCATAAGCCTTCCTCTCAGAAGTTATACTCATGCAAATGGAAAAGGTTTTCTATTTGGGCTACAAACCAAGGCTTAGATCCCTATACAGCTCCTATAGAATCAATATTATCCTTCCTTGCATCAATTTTTCATGAAGGAGCTGCAGCCGCTACAGTCAGAGTTCAGTTAGCTGCCATTTCTAATTTCCATTTTGGCTTCATGGGAAATCCCATCATGTCACACTCCTTGTGCAAAACCTTTTTGAAGGGAGTTCTCCTTCACAGGCCTCCGATCAAACAACCATCAGAACCCTGGGACTTAAACTTAGTTCTCACATCATTAATGGCTGCACCCTTTGAGCCCTCTTCATCAGATCTGAAATTATCTTGGAAAACATTATTCTTAGTAGCCATAACCTCTGCTAGGAGAGTCTCAGAACTGCAAGCCCTTACTATTCGACCTCCTTACATTATTTTCCACAAGGATAGAGTCTCACTCAGGACAAACCCTTCTTTTCTTCCCAAGGTACGGTCAGAGCATAATCTCAAGACTACTATTTAGCTACCAGTGTTTTTTCCAAACTCTGAGTACAGACTACACCAATTAGACGTTCACAGAATTCTCAGATTTTACTTACATGGGACTAAAGAATTCAGAAAATCAGATCAATTATTTGTTTCCTTTTCTGACAAAAATAAGGGCTTGCCTGTTTCCAAGGTTACGCTTTCAAAATGGCTTTCAGATTGCATTTCCTTTGCTTATCAAACTGCTGGCAAACAATTAACTAACAAAGTAAAAGGCCATTCTACTAGGGCAGTATCTACTTCATGTGCCTTTAGATCCAGGCTCCCAATATTTGTACAGCAGCTACTTGGGCAAGACCGCATACTTTTGTCACTCATTACAAATTGGATTTGGCCTCCTGGGACAGGTCATCCTTTGGGTCCACTGTGCTGAACAGTCTCTTCACTTGAGCCACCCGGGATAAAGGTGTTAGGGACGCTGCCCCATCCAGCAAGAATTACGGCAAGATAGGACTACATAACATAAAGAAGTTATGTACTTACCATAATGTTCCATGTTTGTAGTCCATCTCACCTACATTCTTGCATCCCTCCCTCCTACCCCCTTCCTGTTTCTGGAGGATCTGGTGGACTATACTGGTGCTGTCTGACCTGGTTATAGTTGTTGTCCACCTGGCATGGATAATATTACATAATTTTTTGTCTGTATGTATACAGTTTCTGATAATTTAATACCTGTTTGGTACTTATTGCTTTCTTGCAAACAAGATCTGGGGAATTGCCGTGAGGCATCATGGGCTAGGGGTTAGCCTCGAGCCAGTAAAAGCTCTCGAGCTTTAGTATCAGCCGAGTCAGAGCCGAATATTGGCTCCGAACCCATCCAGCAAGAATTTCACAAACATGGAACGTTATGGTAAGTACTTAACTACATTTTCTGTAGTTTCAAATTCATCACAATAATTGCACATATTCTGTCTTGTTTTCTTTTATAAGGCATATTTGCCTTAACGGGTGATTGACTTATAGATAATTTCCACAAAAAGTCTTTGCATTCATGTATATTTTTGTATGGTTTATATCGTATTAATATTGCTTTTTTTTCTTATTTCTAAATGCTTCCAAGGATCAACAAAATAACATTGAGTCATAATATTTATATACCATTCTTTATTTTTTCACTCATATTCAATTTCAGTTTCCATAATAAGATTTTGTTTTCCTTTATCTCATCATTCATGATTTCCTTAAATCTTTTTCCAATATCCATTTCTCCCCAAAACATTGATATTTGTAATATAATATGAATTCTGTCCGATTTTTACATTGTTTCATATAACCTACTAAAGCTCTATATAAGTTTAATGATGCAGCATGTACAGTAGGATTTATTAGACCCAATTGTCCTTGTCTTTCATGTACAAAACACCTCTTTTGACTGGGTTTAGTCTTGACCCCATATGAATGCAAATACAACAGACATTTTGTCTGTCTCATATTTTGATAGTATCATGTATGTATTGGCTGCATATGCTATTTTGCCTGTTACAATAGAATTTGTTAACTACACTTTCTGTATGCCAATCTATGTTTTCCAAAAATTACATGTCTTATTTCTTGCACTAATTTCTCCCATTGTTTTTTTTATCACCACTTGAACCAAAAACTATTCCTAGTACATCTATAGATTCTTCATTAAATTTTATATTTCCTATATTTCCTTTGAACCCAAAACCCTTACTTTTCTCATCAGTTATACGTAAACCAATTTTCTTTAACAATTTATTTAATTTTATACTTATTTATTACATCCATTCTTTGTTTCTTGTTATTAACACAATATCTGCATATGTGTACATTATAGGTAGTATTATTTCATTTACTATCTTGTATCCTGCAGTATATGTAATTCGGTTGATCTTTGTCACTGTTTTGTTCATAACTAGAACGAAAATTATGCTGCTACATAGGCATCCCTGTCTTTTTCCACATTCTGTTTTTATTTCTTCACTTATGCATCCATGCACATTTAATTTCACATTATTTTTCATGTACTGACTTGATTACTTGTATTATTTTCTTACCTTTACTGTATGCCTCTGGAATATCCCATAGTGATTCATATTGTATTTTGTCAAATGCCTTGCTTAAGTCTTCTATCATAATCTTTGGTTCCACTCTTTTACTTATGTCATCTGTTACCTCTTTCATCAACTATAACAAGTCTTGACTTCCTTTTCCCTTTCTACCAAATATTGTCTGATTGAGTAGCTTATCTGTTTTATTTACTATCTTCGTTTTACTTCAAGTGAATATTTTATAGTCCTTGTAGTTTAGTACTATTGCTCTCCAGTTCTTTATATCATCTCTTTCTCCATTTTTTCATACAAATATTATAGTACCGATACATAATTCCTTATCTATCATTCCTAAATCTAAACATTCATTTAAAACTCTTATGAATATAAGTTTCTGCCAATTATCTATATTTTATACATATGATATTCAATACTGTCTAATACATAGCCGTATTCCTATTAATTTCTTTTAGTCTTTCATTTATCTCTTTCAACTTTGTTCTAAAGTTTAATTGTCTTTTCTGTTTAATTTATTAAGGTCATATTTTTATTTCTTTTTATTTCTTTCTTAAAAGGCTGTATTATATACCCTTTAATTGTTTTACATATTCCTTCTTGTGTTACTTTATTTCCGTCTTCATTTCTCAATTCCCTTATTACTTTTTTCTTTTCTTTCATTAGTTTATTTAAATAAGGTACTACTTGTTTTTCCCTTGTAGACAATATCTTTGTATAACAGATTAATTTTTTTATTTGTTTCATATAATTCATTTTCATAAAAAGTCCTTTTATCTTGCAGTAATTCTCCCAATATAACTTAGTGTTTTATATTCCATTTTTCTTTTTTTGTCTTATTCACTAAGTCTTCTAAGAAGCATTCCTTTTCTTTAAAACTTATCCACCAACTTGTCCAGTTTTCATAAAATCTTCTCATACATATATGATCTTTCATTAATTTATTTCTTTCCTGTCATTTTGTTTTAAGTCTCTTTCAGTCAGTCATTTAATTCCTTTACCTATTCTCATATAATCGTCTTTCTCATGTAATTTTAACCATATATATATATATATATATATATATATATATATATATATATATATATGTAAAATCAGAAAATCCTGACTTTATTCCTTTCTGTATAATTTTTAAGCTATTTGATAGAAGAAAGTAATCAATTTCAGTCTTAATCTCATTTCTCTTGTAAGTCCAATGTTTATTTTCCTACATATACAATTTATCACTTCTCATTATTTCATACTCTTCTAACATTACCACTAATCTTTTTGCCTATTCGGTTACGGTTGGTCTCCCACCAAAATAATATCCATATTTACACCAAGATAATCAAGAATTTTTTTTAATATTGAATCTTAGTTTTTTGTAACGTAAGCATATATAGCAGTCACCCTATATACATTATATTCCATCTTGTGTCTAATATCCTTATCCATCCAAGCTGAACTATAGTGGCAGCTAGTATTTTAATATTTTCTTGACACAATATACAAATGCCTGAACATACATCTTTACCCATGTTCCACATAATTGGTCCATCCCATAATTTTCTCTTTGTAACCTTTCTTCTTCTGTCAGTAATCTTGTATCCTCTAATATAATAATATGAGCATCTAATACAGCACACCATTCTAAGATGCCTATCCTTTTCATATTTTTCATGCTATTAACATTCAAAGCTAAGATTTTCAGTTTATGAATGGAATAGTTTTAAACTTTTTTCACCCATTGTCTTTTTTTCTTTCTTTTGTCATTACACTTTTAAGCTTTATTTTCCTTTCTCTCACCTTTTTCTTACTACCTGCCACTTCATATATTCTTCTTCACTTGTATCATTTGAATCCGTTTCATTTTCTTTCTCCCATTTTGTGTATCTATTACAAAATCTTTGTTTTACTGCTTGTCAGTTTTTTCCTTATTATTAATGTCTGTATCTTGTACTAAATTGTGATTATTTTTTTCCTATAAGCTGCGTATCTTCATCACACTCTAACCAAACATGTCCTGCATTACCACATTTCTTACACTTCAATTCACATTTTTTTGCTTCATGACCTGGTTTATCACATATGAAAAGTTTTCTTTTATCACAATCACTTATTAAATGATTATCTTTACCACTGAAAAAACACACTTTGGGATGTCCTCTGTGTATCACAAAACCTCTAGTGCCACCTACTTTAATTATAATAGGAATGTGTATAACATTGTGATTTACCATATTTAACACAACCACACATTCCCATCTCCCAGTCCACAAGCCTCTTTCATCATAAATTTTTGTAGTATCAATACATCTTTCCACACAATAACTGTTCATTTAACTCCTTTATTTCAATTCAGTTCTAAATTGCACTAACATTCTCTTTTTTTTTTTGTTTTTCTGTGGAATGACTGTATCACATAGTCTGACCAAAGATTAGTGTGTTTTTATTTTCATAATTTACCAAAACATTTCCCATGGCTTGTCCAGTTTCAGTACATAGATCACAGAACCATTGCTTCCTGTGCTGCCACCTCTTGAATTTTTCTCCGTCAGTTCTCCCCAGGATGCTGCTACCTCACTTGTCTGGTTCACTTTAGTTAATAAGATCTTTCAGATAATCATCCCACAGCCCTCCAGATGGAGGGTTGTAATAATGCAATCCTGCTGGCTCTCAATATCTCCCTTGAACATTTTTTTCTGAAAAATAACTTCTGAATCCATGTCCTCATCTCTCACACTCTCAGTAATGTTTTGTTGCTTTATTTCCTCCTCCGCTGGTCTGAATGAGTTCTGCACCTCTGCATTACTAGTTATTGTTTATTTTATTTCTACATTTGAAAATAAATTCTCTTTGCTTTCTCCATGCTGCCTGCTCATCACCATGTTCCTTCCTTTGTTTCCGGGCTACCTTAGCACCTGGATTGGAAACAGGAAGATAGATGCGCTACACACTAATGTATCCCCTATGCTGAAGATTAGTTTTTTTTTTTATTTGTATACATATATGCAATTCATGTATTTACATGTTTAACATTTTTCAGTATATTGATGCTTTCATTTTAAGTATTTCCCCCCACTCTTAACCCCAACCAAAACCATATATTTTTTAATATTTTTGTCAATGTCCATTCTCCATTGTAACTTATTTCATTAAGTCTTTCATTCCATACAGTCTAAGGTACATAGAATATAATTCTGTCCATTTTCTTAGCTTCATTGTGGGATCCTGTCCCATAAAACCCATATTCTCTCATGTCCATGTTTAACATTTCAAAATGTAAATACTTTTTAATCAAATCATGTTTACATACTTTTCACAGTTTTTGAATTTTCTAACATTTAAAATAACATGTTGTGTACTTTCCAATTATTTATATTTATTACATATTCTATCCTGTTTTCTCTTGTATGGTATATTTGCACCCACTGGTATTTTCGTATGGACAACCTCCACAAAAAAGCATTGCATTCTTTAATTATTTTATAATTTCTGTATCTCATTATTGCTTTCTTATCTATCTTTAACTTTTCCCATGGACTTACCAAATAAAAGGATATCATAATGGTAACATGCCATTCTTTTCCTGTTCTTTTCTACCACATTCTTTAATTTTCACAATGCAATTTTACTGTAAAATTCTTTCATTTCTTCATTAATAACACTTTTACTTTTTCATTTCCATTTCTTCCCAAATTTCTCTATAGTTACAATAAATTGTTTCTGTTAAATCTTTATTTTTCATTATTACTTTTAGTACTTTATATATACTTAAAGAAGCTGCATGCACAATCGGATTTATCAGCCCCAATCCCCTTTGTTCATCTTTCATATAGAAAATTCCCCTCATAACAAGATTCAGTCTTGACCCCCCCCCCCAAATAAATGAAAAAATTGTATACATAAATTCTTTTTCATATTTCATTGGCATCAGATAAACATTTGCAATATAAACTATTTTACCTATTTTTATGGTGTTTATTAAATGTGCTTTCTTTTTGTATGAAAATATGTCTTCTAGTATGTAATCATGTCTTTGATTCCTTTAATAACTTTATCCCATTGTTCATGTCTGTATTCTGTCCATCCAAATGCTATTCCTAAAATATCTATACTCTCCATGATATTCCACATCTCCTATAATACCTTCATACCCATATCCTTTGCTTTTCTCTTTATGCTTAAACCAATTTTCCTCAAACTTGCACTGAAGTTTTCATTATTTTTTTCAATCCAGACTTTATTTTGTGCTATTACTGCATCATCCATGTACATATTCATTATTGGTAACTATCTCCTCCATCATTCCGTATCCTCCCTTACTTGACATTTTATTAATTTCCATTACTACTGTGTTCATGATTATAGCAAAGATCATACTGCTTGCAGCACATCTTTGTTTTACACCACACAGTATTTTCAAATCTTCCCCAATCCAACCAATTACAGTCTATTTCACATAATTCGTTATTATCATATGCCTTACTCACATCACCTACCATGATTTTTGTTTCCACTTTATTAATAATATCATTTACTTCCCTTATCACAATAGGTCTTGACTCACCTTTCCTTTTCTCCCAAACAAATTCTGATCATATAATCTTTCTATTTTACAGTGTAGTCTTTTAGTTACTATTCTCATGAAAGTGTTCTAATGTGTTATTCAGTGTAATTCGTCTCCAGTTTTGTATTTCATCTTTATCTCCTTTCTTTAATATAAATTATATAATGCCTGTGCAAATTTCATTATGCTTAATTCCTCTTTCTAGCCACTCATGCATTACTTCTATAAACACCATTTTTGCCACTCATATACTTCTTTATGCATACTGTATTCAGTTCCATCTAAACCTGTAGCTGAATTAACATTATCTTTCAAGATCTCATTCAACTCATTTATATTTGTTTTTCTCTCTAAATATTCAGTTTTCCTTATCTAAATTTTCATCATTATAAATTTACTCCATATTAACCTCTTTTTTACTGTATAAATCTTAATACATATTTTTTAATGATTTCATTTATTTCTCCTTGTTTTTTTAACTTGTTTCCCTTCTTTGTTTTTTTTTTTTTAATTCTGTTATTATTTTTCCTTCTTTTACTATACTACATAAGTATGGTGCTGCTTCTTTTTCCTTGTGAGCAATATTTTTCTTGTATAACAATTGATTAACCTTATCCTGATTGCTTCCATATGATTATTTTTCTTTTTCATAAAACCTTTTTTTCTTCTCTATCAATTCTCTAAATATTTTTTGACTTAATATTTTGTTTTCTTTTTTTGTTTTTTTTTTCTTTTCTATACATTCTAAAAATACTTCTTTGTATTTCTTTTTTAATTAAATCTACCATATTGTCCAGTTTTTATAAAACAATATCTCATACTAATATGTTACCATAATTCTGTAATTTCTTTTCTTTCTCCTGAATCAAACTCTTTTCATTTACTCTTTTTATGCCTTTTCCTATTTTAATATATTCCTCAGTTTCATTAATTTTTATCCAAATCGCCATATGATCAGAGCACCCATTATATTTAATTCCTTTTTGTGTAATTTTTAGGACTTCTGATAAAAAAAAAAATCTGTTTGTCTTAATTTTCATTTCTTTTGTAAGTCCAGTGTTTATTTTCTCATATTTTTAATTTTCCACATTTTATAATTTTAGTAACCATTTAACGTCACAATTCTTTTTATTTCTCAAATTACAATTAGTCACCTGTCATTATTGTATCCATGTTAACACAGACATAATTAGGTATACTTTTAGACATTGTTTCTCTTTATTGTCGCATCTGCATATAAAGCTATTAGTCTATATACATATTTTCCATCTTGTATCTACTACTGTAATTCGGCCCAGTCCTACTATTGCAATATGTAATATTTTTATTTTTTTGGCATAGTTTACATATACCTGAACATGTTCCTTTGCCTGTATTCTACATAGCAGTACCATTCCAAAGTTTTACTGTTTACACCCTTTCTTCTTAGCATTCTAATGTCTTCTAACACTATTACTTGAGTATCTACTGCAGCACACCACTGTAAAACACTAATTCTCTTAATATTCTTCATACTGTTCATGTTCAAAGTGAATATTTTCAGCTTTATAGAACAGTTATTAGAATAATCTTCTTAACCATTACTTTTCCTATTCTGTCTTATTATATTTTTAAATGTTATTTTTTTCCTAACTTTCCTATTGTTTTTTTCTTGCCTTTTACTGTATTCCACTCTGACTCTTTACTTGTTTCATCTTTCTTTTTCTTTCTTTCCCTTTAAAAGTAAATGCAGTTTCTATGCTTTTTCTTTTGTTGTGTGTTCTTGTATAGCATTCCTTTCTAACTTTTTTCTTGTATAATTTCATTTTCTTTTCCATTTTCATTTTCTTGTATTTCTACCTCACATTTTAACCATGCATGTATTACCAGATTTTGTACATTTCACTTCATAACCTGTATGATCACATAACATCTTTTTTGCACATTCATTAATTAAATGATCACTTTTTCCACAAAATCCATAATTCTCTTTCATCATAGATTTTAGTAGTGTCTACCACTTCTTTACATATTTTCAAAAAATATTCTCTCAGTTCTTTTGCTCCCACTTCAGTTGTAAACTGAATCAAGATTATTTTTTATATGCCTGAAAAGGGCTCGCACAACATATTTTGACCATGGAAAATCTGGTTTCTTTTTTTCATAGGCCCCCCAAAACATTTTCCATAACCTGGCCAGTTTCAAAAAACAAGTGACAAAAAGTTTCTTTGTTAATTAAAATTAAAGATCTTACCTCTTCAGCTTTTACTCCCAGAGGTGCAGTAACATTGTCCCATACCTCATATCTGTCTAGGCCTTTTTCTTTTTTTTTTTACTGCTTATCCAAGCAACATATTTTTTCTTTACTTCCTTCATCTCATGTCTTCTCCTTAGCTCCTTCTTCTACTGTTTGAGTATAAGACATTTTTCTGGAACCTTCTCTTTTTTTTCCCCTCTTCTATTTTTTCCATAATGTCACTCCAGGATATAGCAGTTACCCTTTCTGGCTCACTACTCATCCTGTAACCCTCCCAAATGGAGGGTTGAAATAACACGTTTCTGCCATTTCAAACAGTTTTTTTTGGAAATTTTCTTCTGAATCCATCTCCACCACTGCATTAGTTGCATCTTCTTCCCAATCTCCGCACCATCAGCAGACATTTTCTCTGCTCCCACATCACCTGAAAACATTTCTGGTAGAAATTCTACCATTTTTCATTATTTTCAATACATTTTCAACACATTTAATTTTCAAATTGGCTTGGGTCTCAGCAGCCATGTTTCTCCCTATTCTTTATTTTCAATGACCATTTTCATAAAGCACATTAAGACTAGGGCTTATTCATTTTCCACATTCACATAACAACAAAGGTACTCATGAAACCATTCCATACAAAGTTCAAGCGGAATAACTGAATAAAGATCCTGGACAATCCAGTGTAACAAACTCCAATCCCTTGTTAAATTCCACACTGGCAATTTTCATTCAGGAATACCAGGTATCCCTAAGTATACCCTGCTTACTCTTAAAAATATCTTGAATATGGAAATCAATATATTTCACTAAACAGTAAGTCTTAGATACCCTAGCGTCAACTATAGGTTGCAATGGGGGATTAAACATATCCTTATGAAGCTTGGGGATACCAAATATGGTGGGGGTCTTAGGGTTGGACACCATTACAAATTTAAGGTCCTCTATTGTGATCTGGCTACTCAAGCCCATTTCCTCCAAGGCAAAATCTAACTTCCTATATGCTATGTACAGCTGATTTAAAAAGCCTCTTCATACGTATCAGAAAAAAAAGTAAACATTCTATTCACATAATAATTTTAACCCATAATAACCAAGGCCCCAACTTTATCTGGTTTCATAATCCTCACCTGCTTGTTGTTTAAAATTTGAGTCAGTAAAGCCGTCTCTTCTATACTCTTAGTATACCAACTAGCAGGGGATTTTAAATAATCCCTAAATTCAGCTTCACATATTTTTTTTCAAACACTGTGACCATTGGATGAGCAGGGGGGTATGAATGCACTAAGTTTGTTAGAATAAGAAGGACCCTCACATCCAGAACCATTCCCAAAAATGAAAGCACAGTTTAATTTTTCTCAAAAACAACTTGAATTGCATCAATATATTATCAATTCTAGCTTTTCTAGTAGGGACAAATGTCATGCCATTCCATCCTCAAACAAATTTGCCCAAGATGCATCCACTTTATGGGAATTGTAATTATATATTTTCAAGTCCCCTTGTTCATTATAAATAACATTTACTGTCTGTTCCTCCAACCATTCATTCCTCCCCTCCTCTTCCTCCCCTGCCCCTTCCTCCTGGATTCTGAAAGGGGGCATATTGCCCTTGCTGTAAGCTGGGCCCCGGAACAGTCTGATCTATATAATCCCCACTGCCTACTCTTAAAAATATCTTGAGTATGGAAATCAATATATTTTGCCAAACAGTGTTAGATGCCCTGGCATCAACTATAGGTCGCAATTGGAGATTAAACATATCCTTATGAAGCTTGGGGATACCAAATATGATGGGGGTCTTAGGGTTGGACACAGTTACAAATTTAAGGTCCTCTATTGTGATCTGGCTACTCAGGACCATTTCCTCCAAGTCAAGATCTAGCTTCCTCTATGCTATGTACAGCTGATTTAAAGAAGCCTCTTCATATGTATCAGAAAAAAACATAATAAACATTCTTTTCACACAATCACTCAAATCCATAACAACCAAGCCCCCACCATTATCTGGTTTCATAATCCTCACCTGCTTGTTATTTAAAATTTGAGTCAGTAAAGCCCTCTATTCTATATTCAAATTAAACTCAATGCACCAACTAGCAGGGGATTTTAAATAATCCCAAAATTCAGCTTCACATATTTTTTCAAACAGTGTGACCATTGGATGAGCAGGGGGGATGAATATACTAGATCTTTTTATGCTAGAATAAGAAGGGCCCTCACATCTAGAACCATTCCCCAAAAAGAAACCACAGTTTAATTTTCTCAAAAACAATTTGAATTGCATCAATCCATTATCAATTCTAGCTTCCCTAGTAGGGACAAATGTCATGCCAAGCTCAAAACAAATTTGCCTAAGATGCATCCACTTCATGGGAACTGTAATTATATATTTGAAGTCCCCTTGTTCATTATAAATAACATTTACTGTCTGTTCCTTTAACCATTCATTCCTTCCCTCCCCTCCCCCTGCCCCTTCCTCTCGGATTTTGAAAGGGGGTATATTGCCTTTGTTGCAAGCTGGGTGTCTGAACACTCTGATCCATGTAATTCCCCCTCCTCTAATTCTGTAGTCTTTGAGACCTTCTCAAAGGGGGATATTACTCTAACGGGACCTCTTCAGCAGAGTTCTCAATATCAATATCCCCCTCATTGTAAACAGTTTGCACAACATCCCCACTGTCTATTTGCCGAGAATTTATATTAGGACTTGCAGTACCCAGGGGTGGGGTGTAGGCAACACCATTTTCATATTCCACTTTGTCCCTATTAATCTTTTTAGCTTTTTTATCTTTCATTGCAGAAATATTCTTCTCAGTTTATGTAATAAAGCATTATATTGATCTATTCTACTTCTAAACAAAATATCATTTATAGTGCTAATACTCAGTTTATCAATGTCCGAAAACAGTACATTCATTTGTTTAGTATACTCTTTAACCAGTACCTCAAGTAATTCAGCTCCATGTCCATCAAAAAGTCTCATGAGTTCAATATGTACATTGGACTCTTTAACAAATGAATGCAGGCCATTCAGCACAATCCCTAACTGCAAATATTCCTTCACGTAGCTCACTTCCAACTGTAACTTCCTATATTTCCCTAAACAGATGGAAAAATCTTTAAACTGATTGTCTAGCATTCCGAGATTAATTCCATGAGCCACAGGTTTAGATTGCCAAGAAAAACTTGTATTAATCAGCTCATGAAAATCACAAACAATATTAGCATTTTGGTCATTATTCAAACCAGGAGGAGGAAGCATACTGCTGCTTAGCAGAACTATATTAGTAGTTTCAACAGCCTCAATCTGCCTCTGTGCCGGTGTAATTCCTGTACCATTCGTATCTTATGAAAAAAAACTGAATATCTGCACTCCGGGCTAAGTAAGAAGAATTTATACCTAACGGAAGGATATGTTGAGTAAGCTCATCAACGCTGTCAGGTTTCCAACCGATGCAACAAATTCGGACTGTATAGTTCTTAACTCGTTTAAAAGGGACCCGGTGACTTCTTCACTTCACATACCAAACCACTGAACACAATAAACGAACTAGCCAACAATATAAAAAAAAATGAAGAACACCAGCGACTCGGACAGTAATTTATTAAGTGCTTTTGTCCACAATATTCCAGGACTACTTCAGAAAAAACATAAATTGAAACACACAGCTTATATAGTCCAATTGAACCACAATACAATGCAAAACCCTTCCCCTCATTAAACATCACCATAGAAACAAAAAACAGTTAAAGTAATAATCAGAAAAATATAAAATACAATAATATTTTCAAATTCCTTATTTATAATTAGAACAAATACAATTATATTAAAGGTACTTCAAATATAAACTACACCTACAAATATACAATTAATATGCTTTTTTAAAGCATAAAATATGCAGCTCTAAGGTTTAATATATATCTATTATATATAGTATTATAAATTTACTCAATGTTAACTTTTTTTTTACTATAGAAATCTAATACATATATTTTTTAATTATTTCACATATTTATCCTTGTTTTTTTTAACTCGTTTCTCCTCTTTGTTTTTAATTCTCTTATTAGTTATTTATTTTATTTATTGCATTTGTTAACCGGGGAAGTCCACTGGGCCTAGAAAGAGCCCATTTTCAGTGGAGGCCCGGGAAGAAAAGCGTCACAAAGCTACATACAATGAAGTTATTAAACAGATTAATACAAATAAAGGGTATAAAGTGGTAGTATCATAATCATTGTAAAATAAATAATGACTGGTGATTATCTTTCCATTTACTATATTACATAAGTATGGTGCTGCTACTATTATTTTCCCGTGAAGCAGTATTTTTCTTGTATAACAATTTATTAACTTATCCTGATTGCTTCCATAAAATTCTTTCTTTTTCATAAAACAATTGTTTTTCTTCTCTGTCAACCCTTTAAATATTTTTGACTTAATATTTTGTATTCTATTTTTTCTTTTTTCCTTTTCTTTGCTATATGTTCTAAAAATACTTTTGTATTTCTTTTTTAATTGAATCCACCATATTGTCCAATTTTCATAAAAAAAAAACTCGTACTGATATGTTGCCATAATTCTGTAATTTCTTTCTTTCTGAATCTTACTTTTTCGTTTACTCTTTTTATGCCTTTTTTATTTTAATATATTGCTCAGTTTCATAAATTCACCATAATGATTTATATTGAATATTGTCTGAGGCTTTACTTATATCCCCTATCATAACCTTTGCTTCTACATTTTTATTTATATCAATTATTTCTCTTATTATATAATAATTCTTTAATTCCTTTTTCTTTGAAATACATTTTGGTCATATTTTCTGACCATTTTTATACCCTTTTTGTTATTATTCTCATAAAAAATGTATAATCTGTATTATTCAATGGTGTAGGTCTCCAATTTTTATCTCCTCTTTTTCCTTTTTTAAATATAACTTTTACAACTCCTGTACATCTCTTTCTCTTTAATTCCAGTTTCTAACCATTCATTCATAGCTTCTATAAAAAATATTTTTTTGCCACTCTCTCATTTCTTTATACATAGATTCAGTTCCATCCAGTCCTGTTGCAGAAGTCATGTTGATGTCTTTTATAATTTCATTCAATTCTTTCATAGTTCTTTTTTGTTCTAAATGTTCATTATCTTCAGTATTTAACTTTTCATCTTTATAAATTTGTTCTGTTTTCTTCTCTTTTAACAAATAATTCCAACGCATATTATTTATTTTGTATATTCCTTCTTGCTGTCTTATTTGCTTACCTTCCTTTTTTTTCATTCTCTTATTACTTTCCCTTCTTTTAGTATTTTACTCAGATATGGTGTTACCTCTTCTTTCTTTCCTTGTAAACAATATTTTTGTTTATATAGCAAGTTGTTAATTTTAATTTGATTAATTTTATATATTTCTTTTTCATAAAAGGAAATTTTCTTCTCTAATAAGTCTCTAAATCAGTGATGGTGAATATTTTGGGCTCCGTATGTCAAACATTTGGAAAATGCCTATTGTGACTGCTGGCGTGTCAACCCCTCAAACAAAAAAGAAAGAATTCTTTACATAATTTAAAAAAATACAGTACAATTGTGTGCTATGTATTATAAAAGTAAAATAAAAATCAATGACTTACAATAGGGACAATGATATGCACACTGATAATTGGGCTTAAAATAGTGCATCAAAAATTTACCCTACTTTTAATGGTAATTTTGAAATGAACTGAAAAAAATATGAAACACATTGCATTTGATTATCAATTAATGACTTTTTTGTTGCTGAATTTTAACAGATATCTAAGCGGAGGGTCACATGTTTCTTGTATTTTTGTTTATTCAGTTTCTTTGGTAACTCGGGTGTTGCTGAACTCTGGTGTACCACCCAAAATGTTGTGGCATGTCACCTTTGACATGCATATCATAGGTTTGCCATCGCTGCTCTAAATGTTCCTTGACTTAATATCTCATATCTTTCTTTTCTTCCTTATACATTCTAAAAACATTTTTTATATTTCTTTTTAAAATTAAGCCACTAAATAGTCCAGTTCTCATAAAACTCTCTCATATTCATATGATCTTTCCATAATTCCATAAATTATTTTTTTCTCTTCTAAATCAAATTCCTTTTCATTAATTCTCTTAATTCCTTTTCCTGTTTTTATATATTCTTCATTTTTCCTGTACTTTAACCCATATAGTTATGATCTAAAAATCCAGCATACTTAATTCCTTTTTTTTTACAACTTTTATACTCCTTCTTCTTCTTTCGGCTGCTCCCGTTAGGGGTCGCCACAGCAGATGAACTGTTTCCATTTCTTCCTGTCCTCTGCATCTTGCTCTGTCACACCTACCACCTGCATGTCCTCTCTCACCACATCCATAAACCTTATCTTAGGCCTTCCTCTTTTCCTGTTACCTGGCAGCTTCATCCTTAGCATCTTTTTCCCAATATACTCTGCATCCCTCCTCAGCACATGTCCAAACCAACTTAATCTTGCCACTCTTGCTTCGTCTCCAAACCTTCCAACCTGGGCTGACCCTCTAATATACTTATTCCTAATCCTGTCCATCCTCGTCACACCCAGTGCAAATCTTAACATCTTCAACTCTGCCACAACAAGCTCTGACTCCTGCCTTTTTGTCAATGCCACTGTCTCCAACCCATATAACATAGCTGGTCTCACTACCCTCTGGTAGACCTTCCCTTTCACTCTTACTGGTACTCGTCTGTCACAAATCACTCCTGACACTCTTCTCCACCCACTCCATCCTGCCTGTACTCTCTTCTTAACCTCTCTTCCACACTCACTATTACTCTGAACTGTTCATCCCAAGTACTTAAACTCATTCACCTTCGCCACCTCTACTCCCTGCATCCTCACCATTCCTCTATCCTCTCTCTCATTTACACACATATATTCTGTCTTAGTTCTGCTGACCTTCATTCCTCTTCTCTCTAGAGCATATCTCCACCTCTCCAGGGTCTCCTCCACCTGTTCCCTACTCTCACTACAGATCACAATGTCATCTGCAAACATCATAGTCCACGGGGACTCCTGTCTGATCTCATCTGTCAACCTGTCCATCACCATTGCAAATAAGAAAGGGCTTAGAGCTGATCCTTGATGTAATCCCACCTCCACCTTAAACGCATCCGTCACTCCCACCGCAGACCTCACCACTGTCACACTACCCTCGTACATATCCTGTACCACTCTTACATACTTCTCTGACACTCCCGACTTCCTCATACAATACCACAACTCCTTTCTAGGAACTCTGTCATATGCTTTCTCTAAATCCACAAAGACACAATGCAACTCCTTCTGACCTTCTCTGTACTTCTCCATCAACACTCTCAGAGCAAACATCGCATCTGTAGTGCTCTTTCCTGGCATGAAACCATACTGCTGATCACTAATCATCACCTCCCTTATTAACCTAGCTTCCACTATTCTTTCCTATAACTTCATGCTGTGACTGATCAGTTTAATCCCTCTGTAGTTACTACAGCTCTGCACATCACCCTTATTCTTAAAAATCGGTACCAAAACACTTTTTCTCCATTCCTCAGGCATCTTCTCACTTTCCAAGATTTCATTAAACAATCTAGTTGAAAACTCCACTGCCATTTCACCTAAACACCTCCATGCTTCCACAGGTATGTCATCTGGACCAACAGCCTTTCCTTTCTTCATCCTCTTCATAGCTATCCTTACTTCCTCCTTGCTAATCCACTGCACTTCATGATTCACTATCCGCACATCATCCAACCTTCACTCCCTCTCATTCTCTTCATTCATCAACCCCTCAAAGTACTCTTTCCATCTGCTCAACACACTCTCCTCGCTTGTGAGTATGTATCCCTCATTATCCTTTATCACCGTTACCTGCTGCACATCTTTACTAGCTCGGTCCCTCTGTCTAGCCAATCGGTACAGGTCCTTTTCTCCCTCCTTAGTGTACAACCTTTTATACAACTCTTCATATACTTATCCTTAGCCTTCGCCACGCACCTCATCTCCTTATACTCTTGTCTACTTTCTTCATCTCTTTGTCAATCCCACTTCTTCTTCGCCAACCTCTTTCTCTGTATACTCTCATGTACTTCTTCATTTCACTACCAGGTCTCCTTGTCCTCCTTCCTCTTTCCAGATGTCACACCAAGCACCCTTCTAGCCATCTCTCTTACTAGCTCTGCTGTAGTTACCCAGCTATGCGGTAACTCTTCACTGCCACCCAGTGCCTGTCTTAACTCTTCCCTGAACATCACCTCACAATTACCCTTTTTCAATTTCCACCATTTGATCCTTGGTGCTGCCCTCAAACTCATCCTCCTCTTCTTGATCACCAATGTCATCCTACAAACCATCCTATGCTGCCTAAGTACACTTTCCCCTGCTACCACTTTACAGTCTCCAATCTCCTTCAGATTGGCCCTTCTACATAAGATATAATCCACCTGTGTGCATCTTCCTCCACTCTTGTATGTCACCCTATGCTCCTCCCTCTTGTTAAAATACGTATTCATCACAGCCATGTCCATCCTTTTCGCAAAATCCACTACCATCTGACCTTCTGCATTCCTTTGCTTAACACCATACCTACCCATCAATTCCTCATCCCCTCTGTTCCCTTCACCAACATGCCCATTGAAAATCTGCTCTAATCACCAGTCTCTCACCCTTGGGTACAGTCATCACCACTTCATCCAACTCACTCCAAAATTTTTCTTTCTCATCCATTGCACACCCAACTTGTGGTGCATATGCACTAACAACATTCATCATTACACCATCAATTTCCAGCTTCATAAACATCACTCTATCCAACACTATTTTCATCTCTAAAACACTCTTAGCATACATACTGTTCCTTCAGGATAATGCGTACGCCATTTCTCTTCCCATCCAGACCATGATAAAACAATTTGAAACCACCTCCGATACACCTAGCCTTGCTCCCCTTCCATCTGGTCTCTTGCACACACAATATACCAACCGTTCTTTGGTTCATCATATCAGCTAGCTCCCTCCCTATACCATTCATACTGCCAACATTCAAAGTTCCGATCCTCACGATCACAGTCCTAGCCTTTACCTGCCTTCAGGCATGCCTTCCACCTCTTCTCCTCCTTCGACCAACAGTAGCCCAATTTCTGCCAGCACCCTGTTGGCCAACAGTACTGGTGGCAGTCGTTGTTAACCCAGGCCTCGACCGATCCGGTATGAATTTCTGTACAGTTTTCTGCATATATGATGTGGCACAATTTTACGCCGGATGCCCTTCCTGACGCAACCCTCCCCATTTACCCGGACTTGGGACTGGCACAAAGAAATGCACTGGCTTGTGCATCCCCAGTGGCTGGGTTTTAGAACTTTTAAACTATCAGATATTTAAAAATAATCAACTTCTGTCCTAATTTCATTCCTTTTATAGGTCCAGTGGTTAGTCTCCTATATACTTAACCTTCCACTTCTCATAATTTCTTTAACCATTTTAACATCGCAATTGCTGTTATTTTTCTTAAATTACAATTAAAATCACCCACCACTGTAATGTCCATATTTATACAAACATATTCAAGAACATTTTAAACATCATTTCTCTGTCTTTTTTGTTACATATGCATATAAAGCTATAATTCTATACACATATTTTTTTCATCTTAAGTCTATTACTGTAATTCATCCTAGTTCCACTAGGGTTACAGCTAATATTTTAATGCTTTCTTGACATAATATAT